>NW_028165121.1:0-34466 GCF_964263955.1 Coregonus lavaretus
ACCCTGGTTAGAAGGTAGACTACAGTCGTGACTTGACCCTGGTTAGAAGGTAGACTACAGTCGGGACTTTACCCTGGTTAGAAGGTAGACTACAGTCGTGACTTTACCCTGGTTAGAAGGTAGACTACAGTCGTGACTTTACCCTGGTTAGAAGGTAGACTACAGTTGGGACTTTACCCTGGTTAGAAGGTAGACTACAGTTGGGACTTTACCCTGGTTAGAAGGTAGACTACAGTCGTGACTTGACCCTGGTTAGAAGGTAGACTACAGTCGGGACTTTACCCTGGTTAGAAGGTAGACTACAGTCATGACTTGACCCTGGTTAGAAGGTAGACTACAGTCGGGACTTTACCCTTGTTAGAAGGTAGACTACAGTCGTGACTTTACCCTGGTTAGAAGGTAGACTACAGTCGTGACTTTACCCTGGTTAGAAGGTAGACTACAGTCGTGACTTGACCCTGGTTAGAAGGTAGACTACAGTTGGGACTTTACCCTGGTTAGAAGGTAGACTACAGTCGGGACTTTACCCTGGTTAGAAGGTAGACTACAGTCGTGACTTGACCCTGGTTAGAAGGTAGACTACAGTCGTGACTTGACCCTGGTTAGAAGGTAGACTACAGTCGGGACTTTACCCTGGTTAGAAGGTAGACTACAGTCGTGACTTGACCCTGGTTAGAAGGTAGACTACAGTCGTGACTTTACCCTGGTTAGAAGGTAGACTACAGTCGTGACTTTACCCTGGTTAGAAGGTAGACTACAGTTGGGACTTTACCCTGGTTAGAAGGTAGACTACAGTTGGGACTTTACCCTGGTTAGAAGGTAGACTACAGTCGTGACTTGACCCTGGTTAGAAGGTAGACTACAGTCGGGACTTTACCCTGGTTAGAAGGTAGACTACAGTCGTGACTTGACCCTGGTTAGAAGGTAGACTACAGTCGGGACTTTACCCTGGTTAGAAGGTAGACTACAGTCGTGACTTTACCCTGGTTAGAAGGTAGACTACAGTCGTGACTTTACCCTGGTTAGAAGGTAGACTACAGTCGTGACTTGACCCTGGTTAGAAGGTAGACTACAGTTGGGACTTTACCCTGGTTAGAAGGTAGACTACAGTCGGGACTTTACCCTGGTTAGAAGGTAGACTACAGTTGGGACTTTACCCTGGTTAGAAGGTAGACTACAGTCGTGACTTGACCCTGGTTAGAAGGTAGACTACAGTCGTGACTTTACCCTGGTTAGAAGGTAGACTACAGTATTTTGCACATAGTGGTGACCTCAAATGAATGTTGGTACTGTGTGTGAAAAAGCACAGAAGTCCACAAGAGAACATCTGACCAGCATTGTTAATCAACGGATCAATCTACACTAGCGGTCAAAGGTTTTAGAACACCTACTCATTTAAGGGTTTTCCTTTATTGTTACTATTTTCTACATTGTAGAATAACAGTGAAGACATCGAAACTATGAAATAACACATATGGAATCAAGTAGTAACCAAAAAAGTGTTAAACAAATCAAAATATTTTTTATATTTGAAATTCTTCCATAGCCACCCTTTGCCTTGATGACAGCTTTGCACACGCTTGGCATTTCTATCATTTCATCGCTACCCTCACTACCCATCCACATTGCTCCGCCCAAAACGCCACACCCACTAGAGTTTCTTCTTCACCATGAGACATTACACACCGCTAGCCTGACTAGCCATCCACACCGCTAGCCTGACTACCCATCCACACCGCTAGCCTGACTACCCATCCACACCGCTAGCCTGACTAGCCATGCACACCGCTAGCCTGACCACACCGCTAGCCTGACTACCCATCCACACCGCTAGCCTGACTAGCCATGCACACCGCTAGCCTGACTAGCCATCCACACCGCTAGCCTGACTAGCCATCCACAACCCCCAGCCTGACTAGCCATCCACAACACTAGCCTGACTACCCATCCACACCACTAGCCTGACTAGCCATCCACATCGTTAGCCTGACTAGCCATCCACACCGCTAGCCTGACTAGCCATCCACACCGCTAGCCTGACTAGCCATCCACACCGCTAGCCTGACTACCCATCCACACATCATCATCAACATGGTCATCATCATCATCAACATGGTCATCGTCATCATCATGATACATACCAACCAAATGGAATTAAGTTCCAATTTGAATAAATTTAAATAAGTTAAGAGGTAACATAGAAATATCTAATTCTGTATCTTCTTTGAATCAATCAATCAATCAATCAATCAATCGACAGTGATAAAAGGAGGTATAATATCAATACAGCGTCAAACTACTCAGAAACATTTTAAACCCATGACTTGGCATTAAGCTGCACATTCTGAATCACTTCAACGATGTCTCCATGAATTACACTTATTGTGTATCAAATTACACCCAAATACTGTTTTAACACATTTTAACAATCTAAATCTAAATCTAAATGTTTTACTGTATAAACTTTGCAGAGCTCTACAGTACATCACCAACTAACAACACATTGACATATTCATCATAATATACAACAGAATTCATCAGAATTCAGAAATCATTCAAGTGAATGATTAATTAAAATAAATATATATATATATATTTGTCATTTAGCAGACGCTCTTATCCAGAGCGACTTACAGGAGCAATTAGGGTTAAGGGCCTTGCTCAAGGGCACATCGACAGATTTTTCACCTAGTCGGCTCGGGGATTAGAACCAGCGGTTACCGGCACAACGCTCTTAACCACTAAGCCGCACTACGTCATCAGTTGAAAAACGTCAACCAAGCCTCTATAAGCAGCGTGAGGACGACCTTGGCAGGGAGGGAGGGGCAACTGCAGTCCTGATTGGTGTCACCCTTTCCCCCCCCGAACATTATAGCTGACACACCTGATTCCACTACTTATATTCTAAACAGAAGACCGTGACTAGTTGATTATTGGAGTCAGGTGTGTTAGCTGGGGCTGGGGCCAATGTGTGTCACCAATCAGGACCCGAGGACTGGAGATGCCCCTCCCTGGTACAGCATGACACAGGATGATCCCTATAAGAAGTTAATGAACACCAATCAGGACCCGAGGACTGGAGATGCCCCTCCCTGGTACAGCATGACACAGGATGATCCCTATAAGAAGTTAATGAACACCAATCAGGACCCGAGGACTGGAGATGCCCCTCCCTGGTACAGCATGACACAGGATGATCCCTATAAGAAGTTAATGAACACCAATCAGGACCCGAGGACTGGAGATGCCCCTCCCTGGTACAGCATGACACAGGATGATCCCTATAAGAAGTTAATGAACACCAATCAGGACCCGAGGACTGGAGATGCCCCTCCCTGGTACAGCATGACACAGGATGATCCCTATAAGAAGTTAATGAACACCAATCAGGACCCGAGGACTGGAGATGCCCCTCCCTGGTACAGCATGACACAGGATGATCCCTATAAGAAGTTAATGAACACCAATCAGGACCCGAGGACTGGAGATGCCCCTCCCTGGTACAGCAGGACACAGGATGATCCCTATAAGAAGTTAATGAACACCAATCAGGACCCGAGGACTGGAGATGCCCCTCCCTGGTACAGCATGACACAGGATGATCCCTATAAGAAGTTAATGAACACCAATCAGGACCCGAGGACTGGAGATGCCCCTCCCTGGTACAGCATGACACAGGATGATCCCTATAAGAAGTTAATGAACACCAATCAGGACCCGAGGACTGGAGATGCCCCTCCCTGGTACAGCATGACACAGGATGATCCCTATAAGAAGTTAATGAACACCAATCAGGACCCGAGGACTGGAGATGCCCCTCCCTGGTACAGCATGACACAGGATGATCCCTATAAGAAGTTAATGAACACCAATCAGGACCCGAGGACTGGAGATGCCCCTCCCTGGTACAGCATGACACAGGATGATCCCTATAAGAAGTTAATGAACACCAATCAGGACCCGAGGACTGGAGATGCCCCTCCCTGGTACAGCATGACACAGGATGATCCCTATAAGAAGTTAATGAACACCAATCAGGACCCGAGGACTGGAGATGCCCCTCCCTGGTACAGCATGACACAGGATGATCCCTATAAGAAGTTAATGAACACCAATCAGGACCCGAGGACTGGAGATGCCCCTCCCTGGTACAGCATGACACAGGATGATCCCTATAAGAAGTTAATGAACACCAATCAGGACCCGAGGACTGGAGATGCCCCTCCCTGGTACAGCATGACACAGGATGATCCCTATAAGAAGTTAATGAACACCAATCAGGACCCGAGGACTGGAGATGCCCCTCCCTGGTACAGCATGACACAGGATGATCCCTATAAGAAGTTAATGAACACCAATCAGGACCCGAGGACTGGAGATGCCCCTCCCTGGTACAGCAGGACACAGGATGATCCCTATAAGAAGTTAATGAACACCAATCAGGACCCGAGGACTGGAGATGCCCCTCCCTGGTACAGCATGACACAGGATGATCCCTATAAGAAGTTAATGAACACCAATCAGGACCCGAGGACTGGAGATGCCCCTCCCTGGTACAGCATGACACAGGATGATCCCTATAAGAAGTTAATGAACACCAATCAGGACCCGAGGACTGGAGATGCCCCTCCCTGGTACAGCAGGACACAGGATGATCCCTATAAGAAGTTAATGAACACCAATCAGGACCCGAGGACTGGAGATGCCCCTCCCTGGTACAGCATGACACAGGATGATCCCTATAAGAAGTTAATGAACACCAATCAGGACCCGAGGACTGGAGATGCCCCTCCCTGGTACAGCAGGACACAGGATGATCCCTATAAGAAGTTAATGAACACCAATCAGGACCCGAGGACTGGAGATGCCCCTCCCTGGTACAGCATGACACAGGATGATCCCTATAAGAAGTTAATGAACACCAATCAGGACCCGAGGACTGGAGATGCCCCTCCCTGGTACAGCATGACACAGGATGATCCCTATAAGAAGTTAATGAACACCAATCAGGACCCGAGGACTGGAGATGCCCCTCCCTGGTACAGCAGGACACAGGATGATCCCTATAAGAAGTTAATGAACACCAATCAGGACCCGAGGACTGGAGATGCCCCTCCCTGGTACAGCAGGACACAGGATGATCCCTATAAGAAGTTAATGAATAAGGCGATGACAGACTATCTATCTATTCCTGATCTCTCAGTTAATTTTATATATGACGAAATCGATCTCTATAGAATGAATCCCCTGCTTAAAGGTTGTATTATATTACAGAAATTATACAATCATTAAATTTAAGGCATTATAGCATTGTTCATCTTGACTGAGTGTTATTTACAGTACTGTGCAATCCATCAAACAACCAGCTCACCCACTTTAATAAGGATACTTAGGTAGAATAAACACAGATATCAATTCTATATGCAGTACCAGTCAAACATTTGGACACACCTACTCATTCCAGGGTTTTTCTTTATTTTTACTATTTTCTACATTGTAGAATAATAGTGAAGACACCAAAACTATGAAATAACACATATGGAATCATGTAGTAACCAAAAAAGTGTTAAACAGATCAAAACATTTTATATTTGAGATTCTTCAAATAGAAGAAATAGCCATTCTTCAAATAGCCACACCAATAATAAGAAGAGACTTGCTTGGGCCAAGAAACACAAGCAATGGACATTAGGAATGGTGGAAATCTGTCCTTTGGTCTGATGAATCCAAATGTGAGATTTTTGGTTCCAACCGCCGTGTCTTTGTGAGACGCAGAGTAGGTGAACGGATGATCTCCGCATGTGTGGTTCCCACCGTGAAGCATGGAGGAGGAGGTGTGATGGTGTGGGGGCGCTTTGCTGGTGACACTGTCAGTGATTTATTTAGATTTCAAGGCACACTTAACCAGCATGGCTACCACAGCATTCTGCAGCGATACGCCATCCCATCTGGTTTGCGCTTAGTGGGACTATCATTTGTTTTTCAACAGGACAATGACCCAACACACCTCCAGGCTGTGTAAGGGCTATTTGACCAAGGAGAGTGATGGAGTGCTGCATCAGATGACCTGGTCTCCACAATCACCCAACCTCAAACCAATTGAGATGGTTTGGGATGAGTCGGACCGCAGAGTGAAGGAAAAGCAGCCAACAAGTGCTCAGCATATGTGGGAACTCCTTCAAGACTGTTGGAAAAGCATTCCTCATTAAGCTTAGTGGGTAAGAGCGTTGTGCCAGTAACCGAAAGATCGCTGGTTCTAATCCCCAAGCCGACTAGGTGAAAAATCTGTCGATGTGCCCTTAAGCAAGGCACTTAACCCTAATTGCTCCTGTAAGTCGCTCTGGATAAGAGCGTCTGCTAAATGACTAAAATGTAAAAATGTAAGCCGGTTGAGAGAATGCCAAGAGTGTGCAAAGCTGTCATCAAGGCAAAGGGTGGCTACTTTGAAGAATCTCAAATATAAAATGTTTTGATTTGTTAAACACTTTTTTGGGTTACTACATGATTCCATGTGTGTTATTTCATAGTTTCGATGTCTTCACTAATATTCTACAATGTAGAAAATAGTAAAAATAAAGAAAACCCTGGAATGAGTAGGTGTGTCTAAACATTTGACCGGTAGTGTATACTAATGGAGACGGTGTCGTTTTGACCATAATCTGACTGTCTAATATTACACCCTTGCATTTTGATGACAACACAAGTTTTTAAAGAATACATATAAACGGTCAACGACTGATCCAATTAGATGATATATGTATTTAGTTAGCATTTCTCCTTCTAAAAGTTGAATAAGTATGTTTTTATCTGGTGCCAGATTTCATGGTATTTCCTCAGATTAATCTAAAAGCTAGTGTGATTTCTGGATATTCAATTCCAATGTATATTCATTTGGCACTGTCCATCTTTTCTCGCATAGAAATGTCCGTTAGCAATTTGTGGGGCGTGTCAATCCAAATGCATGAGATTCATCAGATAAGTACCAAAAGCAAACTGCAGTTTACGCGCCAAAGTCATGAAATGAATCATAGTTAATAAGGTAGATCGGTATAGCTACAAAAGCTGTCGGTATTTATGGACTATAACTAGAGCCTCTTCCAGATATCAAGTGTTCACAATAAACTGCTCATCCTTCAGTTCTGTGCAGTGGAAAATACACAATATTTTACTTTTTTACTAATAATGTCTTGCTACATTTACATTTACATCATTTAGCAGACACTCTTATCCAGAGCGACTTACAAATTGGTGCATTCAACTTATGATAGCAAGTGGGACAACCACTTTTTGTCTTCTTTTTTTTAATGGGGGGGGTGGGGGGGTAGAAGGATTACTTTGTACTATTCCAGGTATTCCTTAAAGAGTAAGCTAAGGTAGGTATTGCTAAGCTGCAATGTTCAGTGCAAACACAAACAGGATTGTGAAAATCGATAAATCATGAACGTTATGCTTCTTCAGGTAAAACTTAAACCCGCATCTCTATTAAACCAACCCTGAAATACTGTGTTCAATCGTACCCCCATCTCCATTAAACCAACCCTGAAATACTGTGTTCAATCGTACCCCCATCTCCATTTAACCAACCCTGAAATACTGTGTTCAATCAAACCCCTCTGATAAAGAAAACAACATAACAGTGATAACAACATATGAAGTGAGTAGGATCTGATTCCCCGTTTAGCAACAAATACAGTGTTGAAGATTAAGTATTCCTCTGTGGCATTAGTAGAGATACCATCTTGTCAGTCAGTAAGCAATGAGCTCACGTTGACTCCCTCAGGGTGATCCAATAACAGAATATATGGAAATGGGAGGTAGTGTAATGATGGGGAAGGATGGGGTGACTACTGGGGGTGGCAGGTAGCTTAGTGGTTAAGAGCGTAGTGCCAGTAACCTAAAGGTCGCTGGTTCTAATCCCTGAGCCCACTAGGTGAAAAATCTGTTGATGTGTTCTTGAGCAAGGCACTTAACCCTAATTGCTCCTGTAGGTCGCTCTGGATAAGAGCGTCTGCTAAATTACTAAAAATATATATATACAGTGGGGGAAAAAAGTATTTAGTCAGCCACCAATTGTGCAAGTTCTCCCACTTAAAAAGATGAGAGAGGCCTGTAATTTTCATCATAGGTACACGTCAACTATGACAGACAAATTGAGGAAAAAAAATCCAGAAAATCATATTGTAGGATTTTTAATGAATTTATTTGCAAATTATGGTGGAAAATAAGTATTTGGTCACCTACAAACAAGCAAGATTTCTGGCTCTCACAGACCTGTAACTTATTCTCTAAGAGGCTCCTCTGTCCTCCACTCGTTACCTGTATTAATGGCACCTGTTTGAACTTGTTATCAGTATAAAAGACACCTGTCCACAACCTCAAACAGTCACACTCCAAACTCCACTATGGCCAAGACCAAAGAGCTGTCAAAGGACACCAGAAACAAAATTGTAGACCTGCACCAGGCTGGGAAGACTGAATCTGCAATAGGTAAGCAGCTTGGTTTGAAGAAATCAACTGTGGGAGCAATTATTAGGAAATGGAAGACATACAAGACCACTGATAATCTCCCTCGATCTGGGGCTCCACGCAAGATCTCACCCCGTGGGGTCAAAATGATCACAAGAACGGTGAGCAAAAATCCCAGAACCA
Organism: Coregonus lavaretus; assembly: GCF_964263955.1. Lineage (NCBI taxonomy): Eukaryota > Metazoa > Chordata > Actinopteri > Salmoniformes > Salmonidae > Coregonus > Coregonus lavaretus. Next base: position 8,650 of record NW_028165121.1, read on the forward strand.
CACGGGGGGACCTAGTGAATGACCTGCAGAGAGCTGGGACCAAAGTAACAAAGCCTACCATCAGTAACACACTACGCCGCCAGGGACTCAAATACTGCAGTGCCAGACGTGTCCCCCTGCTTAAGCCAGTACATGTCCAGGCCCGTCTGAAGTTTGCTAGAGTGCATTTGGATGATCCAGAAGATGATTGGGAGAATGTCATATGGTCAGATGAAACCAAAATAGAACTTTTTGGTAAAAACTCAAATCGTCGTGTTTGGAGGACAAAGAATGCTGAGTTGCATCCAAAGAACACCATACCTACTGTGAAGCATGGGGGTGGAAACATCATGCTTTGGGGCTGTTTTTCTGCAAAGGGACCAGGACGATTGAAGGAAAGAATGAATGGGGCCATGTATCGTGAGATTTTGAGTGAAAACCTCCTTCCATCAGCAAGGGCATTGAAGATGAAACGTGGCTGGGTCTTTCAGCATGACAATGATCCCAAACACACCGCCCAGGCAACGAAGGAGTGGCTTCGTAAGAAGCATTTCAAGGTCCTGGAGTGGCCTAGCCAGTCTCCAGATCTCAACCCCATAGAAAATCTTTGGAGGGAGTTGAAAGTCCGTGTTGCCCAGCGACAGCCCCAAAACATCACTGCTCTAGAGGAGATCTGCATGGAGGAATGGGCCAAAATACCAGCAACAGTGTGTGAAAACCTTGTGAAGACTTACAGAAAACGTTTGCCCTGTGTCATTGCCAACAAAGGGTATATAACAAAGTATTGAGAAACTTTTGTTATTGACCAAATACTTATTTTCCACCATAATTTGCAAATAAATTCATTAAAAATCCTACAATGTGATTTTCTGGAGAAAAAAAATCTCATTTTGTCTGTCATAGTTGACGTGTACCTATGATGAAAATTACAGGCCTCTCTCATCTTTTTAAGTGGGAGAACTTGCACAATTGTGGCTGACTAAAAACTTTTTTCCCCCACTGTATATGTTTAAAAAATACTCTGGGTATGTGGGTTGTTAAGAGGCTTTGATAATATATTTTATGTTAAAAAACAAATATCTGCATTATTCCAGCAAAATTGTCATGGCACTGAATGATAAAGAGAAAATACATTTATATTTCATTAATTGCACCCATCACCCTTTATACTGCTTTTTATCTGGATCATTATACAGGGGTCCTCTGGTGTTTATCTGGATCATTATACAGGAGTCCTCTGGGGCTTATCTGGATCATTATACAGGAGTCCTCTGGGGTTTATCTGGATCATTAAACAGGAGTCCTCTGGGGTTTATGTGGATCATTAAACAGGAGTCCTCTGGGGTTTATGTGGATCATTAAACAGGAGTCCTCTGGGGTTTATCTGGATCATTATACAGGAGTCCTCTGGGGCTTATCTGGATCATTATACAGGAGTCCTCTGGGGTTTATCTGGATCATTAAACAGGAGTCATCTGGGGTTTATGTGATAACATATTGTCAATCACTCAGCAATAAGCTCAAACCCCTCAAGGTGATCCGATAACTGAAGTCTTGGGAATGGGAGGTCCCCTGCTCAAGTCAAGTTGGGAATGGGAGGTCCCCTGCTCAAGTCAAGTTGGGAATGGGAGGTCCCCTGCTCAAGTCAAGTTGGGAATGGGAGGTCCCCTGCTCAAGTCAAGTTGGGAATGGGAGGTCCCCTGCTCAAGTCAAGTTGGGAATGGGAGGTCCCCTGCTCAAGTCAAGTTGTGAATGGGAGGTGAGAGTTAGTGTAATATATTTACTGTCCAACCATCACATTATTCCAACCATATTTCCATTGCTGTGAGTACAAGAGAAACATATTTATGGACTGATTTCGATATTAGTAATAATTACACCCATCTTTCTAGCTGAAAGAGACACACACACACACACACACACACACACACACACACACAAACACAGTCTTGTACAGCTAACCTGGTGGGGATTCAGTCCCATTGAAAATCCTATTATCCCTAACCCAAAAACCTAACCTTAACCCTAAACCTAACCCTAGCTCGTAACCATAACCCTATCTCCTAACCCTAAACCTAATTCTAACCCTAATTCTAACCTTAACCCCTTAGAAATAGCATTTTACATTGTGGGGACCAACAAAATGTTCCCAGTTGGTCAAAGTTTTCTTGGTTTACTATTCCCACAAGTATAGTTAAACATGTCCACACACACACACACACACACACACACACACACACACACACACACACACACACACACACACACACACACACACACACACACACACACACACACACACGGCTGAGATGAGCTCTTCTCTTCTCTGTGGAATGCAAGCCGAGGCTAGCCAAGCTCTGTCAATTATGTTACACTTGATCAAACAACCTAAGGGGAAACCCAACAGTCAGTCAGTCAGTTAGACAGTCAGACAGACAGCCAGACAGCCAGACAGTCAGTCAGTTAGACAGTCAGACAGCCAGTCAGACAGCCAGTCAGTTAGACAGTCAGACAGCCAGTCAGACAGCCAGTCAGTTAGACAGTCAGACAGTTAGACAGTCAGTCAGACAGCCAGACAGCCAGTCAGACAGCCAGTCAGTTAGACAGTCAGACAGTTAGACAGTCAGACAGACAGCCAGACAGCCAGACAGTCAGTCAGTTAGACAGTCAGACAGCCAGTCAGACAGCCAGTCAGTTAGACAGTCAGACAGCCAGTCAGACAGCCAGTCAGTTAGACAGTCAGACAGTTAGACAGTCAGTCAGACAGCCAGACAGCCAGTCAGACAGCCAGTCAGTTAGACAGTCAGACAGTTAGACAGTCAGACAGACAGCCAGACAGCCAGACAGTCAGTCAGTTAGACAGTCAGACAGCCAGTCAGACAGTCAGTCAGTTAGACAGTCAGACAGACAGCCAGACAGCCAGACAGTCAGTCAGTTAGACAGTCAGACAGCCAGTCAGACAGCCAGTCAGTTAGACAGTCAGACAGCCAGTCAGACAGCCAGTCAGTTAGACAGTCAGACAGTTAGACAGTCAGTCAGACAGCCAGACAGCCAGTCAGACAGCCAGTCAGTTAGACAGTCAGACAGTTAGACAGTCAGACAGACAGCCAGACAGTCAGTCAGTTAGACAGTCAGACAGCCAGTCAGACAGCCAGTCAGTTAGACAGTCAGACAGCCAGTCAGACAGCCAGTCAGACAGCCAGTCAGTTAGACAGTCAGACAGTTAGACAGTCAGTCAGACAGCCAGACAGCCAGTCAGACAGTCAGTCAGTCAGACAGTCAGACAGTTAGACAGTCAGACAGACAGCCAGACAGCCAGACAGCCAGTCAGTTAGACAGTCAGACAGCCAGTCAGACAGCCAGTCAGTTAGACAGTCAGACAGCCAGTCAGACAGCCAGTCAGTTAGACAGTCAGACAGTCAGCCAGTCAGCCAGACAGTCAGACAATCACAACAACAGCAGTGTTAACTGTCTGAAGGCCAGATCCCCCATTAAAACATGAACTTAGCTAGTGGGCCAGTTGAAGAATCAGAGAACACATTGGTTGCATCCCAAATAGCACCCTAATCCCTGTACAGTGCACTACTTTCGACCAGGACCCATAGCTCTATATACAGTGAGGGGAAAAAAGTATTTGATCCCCTGCTGATTTTGTACGTTTGCCCACTGACAAAGACATGATCAGTCTATAATTGTAATGGTAGGTTTATTTGAACAGTGAGAGACAGAATAACAGCAAAAAAATCCAGAAAAACGCATGTCAAAAATGTTATAAATTGATTTGCATTTTAATGAGGGAAATAAGTATTTGACCCCTCTGCAAAACATGACTTAGTACTTGGTGGCAAAACCCTTGTTGGCAATCACAGAGGTCAGACGTTTCTTGTAGTTGGCCACCAGGTTTGCACACATCTCAGGAGGGATTTTGTTCCACTCCTCTTTGCCGATCTTCTCCAAGTCATTAAGGTTTTGAGGCTGACGTTTGGCAACTCGTACCTTCAGCTCCCTCCACAGATTTTCTATGGGATTAAGGTCTGGAGACTGGCTTGAGCCACTCCTTTGTTGCCTTGGCCGTGTGTTTTGGGTCATTGTCATGCTGGAATACCCATCCACGACCCATTTGCAATGCCCTGGCTGAGGGAAAAAGGTTCTCACCCAAGTTTTGATGGTACATGGTCCCGTCCATCAATCCTTTGATGCGGTGAAGTTGTCCTGTCCCCTTAGCAGAAAAACACCCCCAAAGCATAATGTTTCCACCTCCATGTTTGACGGTGGGGATGGTGTTCTTGGGTTCATAGGCAGCATTCCTCCTCCTCCAAACACGGCGAGTTGAGTTGATGCCAAAGAGCTCGATTTTGGTCTCATCTGACCACAACACTTTCACCCAGTTCTCCTCTGAATCATTCAGATGTTCATTGGCAAACTTCAGACGGGCCTGTGTATGTGCTTTCTTGAGCAAGGGGACCTTGCGGGCGCTGTAGGATTTCAGTCCTTCACGGTGTAGTGTGTTACCAATTGTTTTCTTGGTGACTATGGTCCCAGCTGCCTTGAGATCATTGTCAAGATCCTCCCGTGTAGTTCTGGGCTGATTCCTCACCGTTCTCATGATCATTGCAACTCCACGAGGTGAGATCTTGCATGGAGCCCCAGGCTGAGGGAGATTGACAGTTCTTTTGTGTTTCTTCCATTTGCGAATAATCATGTCACCTTCTCACCAAGCTGCTTGGCGATGGTCTTGTAGCCCATTCCATCCTTGTGTAGGTCTACAATCTTGTCCCTGACATCCTTGGAGATCTCTTTGGTCTTGGCCATGGTGGAGAGTTTGGAATCTGATTGATTGATTGCTTCTGTGGACAGGTGTCTTTTATACAGGTAACAAGCTGAGATTAGGAGCACTCCCTTTAAGAGTGTGCTCCTAATCTCAGCTCGTTACCTGTATAAAAGACACCTGGGAGCCAGAAATCTTTCTGATTGAGAGGGGGTCAAATACTTTTTTCCCTCATTAAAATGCAAATCAATTTATAACATTTTTGACATGCGTTTTTCTGGATTTTTGTTGTTGTTATTCTGTCTCTCACTGTTCAAATAAACCTACCATTAAAATTATAGACTGATCATGTCTTTGTCAGTGGGCAAACGTACAAAATCAGCAGGGGATCAAATACTTTTTTTCCCTCAGTGTAAGGAATAGGGTGCCATTTGGGAAGTCTCCATGCATATGAGAGCTACGTAAACACTGGATTTAAATACGACAGGGAAAGAACCGGTCTCAGTGGACCCATGATGGGTTGAAGGACTTCTGTTGCAGAAGAGAATATCAGTTCTTCCTGTCTAATACTGTAAGGGTCAAGGCTCACAGCTCACAGGAAAGACAAGCACTGATGGGACCATTCATCTGAGAGAGTTGAGAACAGTGGAAGTGTATTTTATCAAGTGTAAAATACCTGAGCCGAACTGCCAGGTAACAAGCCTCAATGTGTTTTAAATACCTGAGCCGAACTCCCAGGTAACAAGCCTCAATGTGTTTTAAATACCTGAGCCGAACTCCCAGGTAACAAGCCTCAATGTGTTTTAAATACCTGAGCCTAACTCCCAGGTAACAAGCCTCAATGTGTTTTAAATACCTGAGCCTAACTCCCAGGTAACAAGCCTCAATGTGTTTTAAATACCTGAGCCTAACTCCCAGGTAACAAGACTCAATGTGTTTTAAATACCTGTGCCTAACTCCCAGGTAACAAGCCTCAATGTGTTTTCCTAACATGTCGTCATCACGGTAATAATCAGGTTGTGTCCTCTCCTTTGGTGCCATGTTTGGATGGAGCTACATTTACTGCTACCGTTCAACACCACAACACTTACTGAGGTACTCCATTCATACAAAGCTAATTGGTCCCTTAGGGCCACCGTACCCCCAAACTCAGTGCACATACTAAAACACACTGTACAACTATTGTACCTTCCATTCTTTATGTAATGTTCCTCCGACACTCTTAGAAAAAAAAAGGTGCTATCTAGAACCCAAAAAGGTTCTTCGGCTGTCCCCATTGGACAACCCTTTGAAAAAAAAACATTTTGGTTCCAGGTAGAACCCTTTCCACAGAGGGTTTTACATGGAACACAAAAGAGTTCTACCTGGAACCAAAAAGGATTCTCCTGTGGGGACAGCCGCATAACCCTTTTGGAGTGTAGTAGTATAGATACGTATGAATGTAATGTGAAAGCATACAAATGCTGAGAATCATAGAATTGCTATTGTGTTTTTATTTTTTTATTTCACCTTTATTTAACCAGGTAAGAAGACAGTTGAGAACAAGTTCTCATTTACAACTGCGACCTGGCCAAGATAAAGCAAAGCAGTGCGATAAAAACAACAACACAGAGTTACATATGGGGTAAAACAAAACATAAAGTCAAAAAATACAACAGAAAATATATATACAGTGTGTGCAAATGTAGTAAGTTATGGAGGTAAGGCAATAAATAGGCCATAGTGCAAAATAGTTACAATTTCGTATTAAAACTGGAATGATAGATGTTCAAAAGATGATGTGCAAATAGAGATACTGGGGTGCAAATAAGCAAAATAAATAACAATATGGGGATGAGGTAGTTGGGTGGGCTAATTTCAGAATGACTGTGTACAGGTGCAGTGATCGGTAAGCTGCTCTGACAACTGACGCTTAAAGTTAGTGAGGGAGATAAGAGTCTCCAGCTTCAGAGATTTTTGCAGTTCGTTCCAGTTATTGGCAGCAGAGAACTGGAAGGAATGGCGGCCAAAGGAGGTGTTGGCTTTGGGGATGACCAGTGAGATATACCTGCTGGAGCGCATACTACGGGTGGGTGTTGCTATGGTGACCAGTGAGCTAAGGTAAAACTGGGATTTGCCTAGCAGTGATTTATAGATGACCTAGAGCCAGTGGGTTTGGCGACGAATATGTAGTGAGGGCCAGCCAACGAGAGCGTACAGGTCACAATGGTGGATAGTACAGTGAGGGAAAAAAGTATTTGATCCCCTGCTGATTTTGTACGTTTGCCCACTGACAAAGAAATGATCAGTCTATAATTTTTATGGTAGGTTTATTTGAACAGTGAGAGACAGAATAACAACAAAAACAAAAAATAAATAAAAATAAGTATTTGACCCCCTCTCAATCAGAAAGATTTCTGGCTCCCAGGTCTCTTTTATACAGGTAACGAGCTGAGATTAGGAGCACACTCTTAAAGGGAGTGCTCCTAATCTCAGTTTGTTACCTGTATAAAAGACACCTGTCCACAGAAGCAATCAGATTCCAAACTCTCCACCATGGCCAAGACCAAAGAGCTCTCCAAGGATGTCAAGGACAAGATTTTAGACCTACACAAGGCTGGAATGGGCTACAAGACCATCGCCAAGCAGCTTGGTGAGAAGGTGACAACAGTTGGTGCGATTATTCGCAAATGGAAGAAACACAAAATAACTGTCAATCTCCCTCAGCCTGGGGCTCCATGCAAGATCTCACCTCGTGGAGTTGCAATGATCATGAGAACGGTGAGGAATCAGCCCAGAACTACACAGGAGGATCTTGTCAATAATCTCAAGGCAGCTGGGACCATAGTCACCAAGAAAACAATTGGTAACACACTATGCCGTGAAGGATTGAAATCCTGCAGCGCCCGCAAGGTCCCCCTGCTCAAGAAAGCACATATACAGGCCCGTCTGAAGTTTGCCAATAAACATCTGAATGATTCAGAGGAGAACTGGGTGAAAGTGTTGTGGTCAGATGAGACCAAAATCAAGCTCTTTGGCATCAACTCAACTCGCCGTGTTTGGAGGAGGAGGAATGCTGCCTATGACCCCAAGAACACCATCCCCACCGTCAAACATGGAGGTGGAAACATTATGCTTTGGGGGTGTTTTTCTGCTAAGGGGACAGGACAACTTCACCGCATCAAAGGGACGATGGACGGGGCCATGTACCGTCAAATCTTGGGTGAGAACCTCCTTCCTTCAGCCAGGGCATTGAAAATGGATCGTGGATGGGTATTCCAGCATGACAATGACCCAAAACACATGGCCAAGACAACAAAGGAGTGGCTCAAGAAGAAGCACATTAAGGTCCTGGAGTGGCCTAACCAGTCTCCAGACCTTAATCCAATAGAAAATATGTGGAGGGAGCTGAAGGTTCGAGTTGCCAAAAGTCAGCCTCGAAACCTTAATGACTTGGAGAAGATATGCAAAGAGGAGTGGGACAAAATCTCTCCTGAGATGTGTGCAAACCTGGTGGCCAACTACACTACAAGAAATGTCTGACCTCTGTGATTGCCAACAAGGGTTTTGCCACCAAGTACTAAGTCATGTTTTGCAGAGGGGTCAAATACTTATTTCCCTCATTAAAATGCCAATCAATTTATAACATTTTTGACGTGCGTTTTTATGGATTTTTTTTTTGTTATTCTGTCTCTCACTGTTCAAATAAACCTACCATTAAAATGATAGACTGATCATTTCTTTGTCAGTGGGCAAACGTACAAAATCAGCAGGGGATCATATACTTTATTCCCTCACTGTATATGGGGCTTTGGTGACAAAACGGATGGCACTGTGATAGACTACATCCAATTTGCTGAGTAGAGTGTTGGAAGCTATTTTGTAAAGGACATCGCCGAAGTCAAGGATCGGTAGGATAGTCAGTTTTACGAGGGCATGTTTGGCAGCATGAGTGAAGGAGGCTTTGTTTGCGAAATAGGAAGCCAATTCTAGATCTAACTTTTGTTTGGAGATGCTTAATGTGAGTCTGGAAGGAGAATTTACAGTCTAACCAGACACCTAGGTATTTGTAGTTGTCCACATTCTCTATGTCAGACCCGCCGAGAGTAGTGATTCTAGTCGGGTGGGCGGGTGCAAGCAGCGTTCGGTTGAAGAGCATGCATTTAGTTTTACTAGCGTTTAAGAGCAGTTGGAGGCTACGGAAGGAGTATGTATGGCGTTGAAGCTCCTTTGGAGGTTTGTTAACACAGTGTCCAATGAAAGGCCAGATGTATACAAAATGGTGTCGTCCGCATAGAGGTGGATCCGAGCTTCACCAGCAGCAAGAGCGACATCATTGATATACACAGAGAATAGAGTCGGCTCGAGAATTGAACCCTGTGGCACCCCCATAGAGACTGCCAGAGGTCCAGACAACAGGCCCTCCGATTTGACACATTGAACTCTATCTGAGAAGTAGTTGGTGAACCAGGCGAGGCAGTCATTTGAGAAACCAAGGCTATTTAGTCTGCCAATAAGAATGCAGTGGTTGACAGAGTCGAAAACCTTGGCCAGGTCGATGAAGACGGCTGCACAGTACTGTCTTTTATCAATCGCGTTTATAATATCGTTTAGGACCTTAAGCGTGGCTGAGGTGCACCCATGACCAGCTCGGAAACCGGATTGCATAGCGGAGAAGGTACGGTGGGATTCGAAATGGTCGGTGATCTGTTTGTTAACTTGGCTTTCAAATACTTTCGAAAGGCAGGGCAGGATGGATATAGGTCTGTAACAGTTTGGATCTAGAGTGTCACCCCCTTTGAAGAGGGGGATGACCGCGGCAGCTTTCCAATCTCTGGGGATCTCAGACGTTACGAAAGAGAGGTTGAACAGGCTAGTAATAGGGGTTGCGACAATTTCGGCTGCTAATTTTAGAAAGAAACGGTCCAAATTGTCTAGCCCAGCTGATTTGTAGGGGTCCAGATTTTTCAGCTCTTTCAGAACATCAGCTTTCTGAATTTGTGTGAAGGAGAAGCGGGGGGGGGGGGGGGGGGGGGGGGGGGGGGGGGGCATGGGCAAGTTGCAGTGGAGGGTGCAGAGCTGGTGGCCGGGGTAGTGGTAGCCAGGTGGAAAGCATGGCCAGCCGTAGCAACAATCGCAACAGCAATCGTCTGCCTCAACACAAATCTGTCTGAAGTCAAATCCATCTTCTTCACAGCAACACGTTCACGCTACGAACGTATCGGTCGCTGTATGATGTGTTCTAAGTTGGAGAACCACAGAAATACACTGAATCATATCCCAGAAATCCTTATATGACGTCCAGCGAGAGAGGGCCACATTCACGTGGCTATCAACCCTTAGACAATAACACTACCCCTTCCTCAGTCTGAACATAAGAGTATCAACCCTTAGACAATAACACTACCCCTTCCTCAGTCTGAACATAGAGTATCAACCCTTAGACAATAACACTACCGCTTCCTCAGTCTGCTGCATTCTGGATGATGTTGTTCCTCCCCCTGGTCTCATGGCTATGATGGTGACCTGGTCCAGATGCATTCAGAGAGCTGGGCTTCAGCAGCCTGTTGATGATGTCACCACACGTCTTCTTGTACTGGTTACGGAGAAGAGAGTAGACGAAGGGGTCGCAAGCCGCCTTGCTATAGGCCAAGCACTTGGAGACCACTCCCCAGTGGTGGTCGATAGGCACAGAGGGAAATAACTCCACGATCCTATACAGGTGGAGAAATAGGGATGGGGAGAGAGAGAGAGAGAGAGAGAGAGAGAGAGAGAGAGAGAGAGAGAGAGAGAGAGAGAGAGAGAGAGAGAGAGAGAGAGAGAGAGACAGAGACAGAGACAGAGACAGAGACAGAGACAGAGACAGAGACAGAGACAGAGAGCATAACTATCTATGGATGTCAAAAACAGTCAGCCCTAATTCTCTTCATGGACATCAACTGCAACAAAGTGCAACATTCTAATTGTCCTGACACAACTTGAGAAGAGGTCACCACAAAGCAGACATTTTAGTTATGTTGTTTGTTATTATTCAATTCATGATAATGTATTTACAGGACAGGTAAAGATTCAGTCATCATTAAAATACTTGAAATGTTTAATGATTAAAGGACATTTCTGATTGAGCAGACTGTCATGACTGTCCACAAGAATCCAAATAGGTCAGATCAGGTTTGCAATGAATAACTTCAATCAGACCCCCTCTCACCCGTAGAGGGGGGTTAACAGCTCACACCCTGTCGTAAATCAAGGGAGAAGGCCCAGGCTCTCCCTCTCAAGATCCCCAAAGGAATGTCTTAGTTTAACAGACTTTTTTCAGCTGAAACTTTAACACGTTCAAAAGCTAATATTGGAATAATATTCCTAACATAGAACGTGGGGAATGGCCAGAGGTGATCTGTTGGACACTAAGGTCATATTGGTTGTTATTTTGTGATGTCATAAAAAAATGGATAAAGAAAATAATGTAACTTGGAAAGTATACTCACTATATATACGAAGTGTCCATCCTATGTGTTGTGCATATAATATGAAAAATGATTAGTGTTTTTGTTAAGAGAGGGATGTGATTTGAGAACTTATATGAGATAATTGTTTTTCATAACTTTAGCACAGTTAGTAGTCACCGCCAGTGGCGGCTCCTGAAAAAATTCTCAGGAGGGGCAATTTTTCTGATGATTTAGGTGACCTACACACATTTTAAAAAAGATATGTCCAGCAACAACATGAAGACAGGGGCAGCATATAAGTCAATACCAGAAGCATTTATTGACTGATCTGGGGAGATGGATTCCAGTTTCTGTGACAGATTATAAATAATCTCTGATGCCTTTGTTATATTAGCTTTTGGTTGAATGTACTGTCGTAGTAAATATATAATGTTATAGCTTGGTCTGACTAAAATCTTGTGCATGACCCATTTTGTGTTGGGCGTTTGTTTTCAATCAATGCTGTTCCTATCCTATAACAATGGACAAAAGAGTCCTATCTTGTCAGCCTTGTCAGCAGGTGGCCAAGGACAACACCCACGCCATAGGTCTCTCAGTTCTTCCAACTCACGAGTTCTTGCTCTGAGGACACACACACACACACACACACACACACATCATCACTGATAACACACACACACACACATCATCACTTTTAAACACACACACACACACACACAAAAATCCTCTCTCTTTAGGCTGAACATTTGAAGACAGAGAACCCGACTCAGAGCCAATGCAACAGTGGAGGGGACCTCGCCCAACTCATCAGGACCAATCAGAAGATCAGAACTACTAGATTCAACCTACATCATTTATTGTATAAAATGTCTGCACACAATGTTTTCGGGGCTCTCTTCTCCCTAAGAGTTTGACGAACGAGTCCGTGCACGCGATTCCAGATATCTTTACCTCTGAATAAACTGCCTTTATTATACCATATCCACCCTGTCCAAAGTCTCTACTTGGTCTCAGTTCTCCAGTAAACTTGTGATTATCAACAGTACACAACGGTAACAAACAATTGGGGGAACTCACGGGGCAGATAGAAAGGTCGCAATGACACAGAAAGCAGTTCAATGTAGGGGTACAGAGTCGCTCTCTTACCAGGATCGCGGTCCGCTCTGACCAGGGTGAAGCCGGCCGGCTCCACTTCTCTGTCCGGGACCCTGTCATCCAGCCAAGTCTCCCAGCTGTATTGGATTCCGCTGCCAGCAGCGTTTTCATTATTTAGTCCGTTCGTAGCGGGTATGTACACGATCAACAAGATCAGTCCAAAATCCACCACTGGAAATCCATGGTTGGCAGAATGTTTGTAAACTAAGTCTACAAATTAAAAACATAAAATAACGCCACACTGCAGGTCGCAACAGAGACGCTGCTAGCCGCTATTGTCTTAGTTACGTTCATGGTTACGTCACGTATGACGAAAGCGCGTAAGTGCAAGCCCACAGACACCCATAGAGAATGTATTGAAAGCTTTGAAATTTGAAAAAAATAGATTTTACATGACAGGCTATGAGAGACTTCTGGGCGATTTTCAACCTGACTGAAATCGCCCCAAAAACGGGCGGGGCCATTTGAAGCACGACTTTAGCCTGATTTGACATTTAGTGGCTGGCAGATCAGACGTGAACACTGATAACTACTGTTGCCGTGATATAATTGATTAGAAAAAAAATCCCTTCCTTTTCCCGTTTGGCAGTGCGTCGCCCATATCGCCCTATTGAACAGGCCGTCCCTGGTCACCGCCCAAAGTGAGGTCAGAGAGCGTGTCGGCCTGACGGAACCGCCCCCTTTTGAGCAGAGTGTGTAAAAGGATGGGTTACGAATTAACATATCGGACCAGAAAATGTGAAAGCGACAGCTACACGTTTAAAAACGGTTGGAACTTTGAATCTCAACACGAGGGGGAGAGAATAAACTCACTGGTTCGGCTGATTAGCTGTTCTAGGTAAAGTATCTTCGAAAGCGAATTTAAGTAGGCACATCCTATTACTCTGCTCAATCCATCCTGTTACGCTACGCCCATCACCCCACTGGGAATCATCGATACGGCTGGCCAGCCTATCTTCAAAGAAGCATCTTCAAGAGCAAACGGAAGGAAAAATCAACTCTGTAGTTCTGTTCAGGAATACACCAGAAGTCGTCGGAGACCGGACAACTACAAAAGAAGAGAACAACAGTAGAAGACTTGTTGGAACCTGTTTGGACAATCAGAGCCTTACAAGCGCGCCGCGAGAAGGCCCAACTCCCTTTCCAGGGCAGGCCCGGTTCACCAAGAGATCCCTGAGAGACTAAGACATTTCACGTAAACACATTCATGATTTCTTACTCAAAACGGGCGGCGGTTCGTGTGCAAAGTATATGGTTACTGTAGAGGAGAGTAGTTTCCGAATGTGGCAATGTTAAGTGTCTCCCTCTCCCTCTCTTCTGTAGCAAGCAGCCGTGTTGTTGTCATTCCACTAGGGACCTGTTTTCTCCAGTCAGTAACCGGTGCAGAGTGTGTATGTTTGTCCTGTGTTCCCATTTAATTAGCTAGCAAATACATCATTAAACCAATTTGTAATAAGTAAGGCTCAGGTTTTTTGCAGATGCAAGGAGGTTACGACTGTTCAGAATGATGATATGATACGAGGTTATGATTAATAAGTTGACTGTTTATAGATGTGATCGGTAAAGACCTTTTAGAGTTTAATTCAGGTGATGGTGACTCTTTAAAGAACCGCTCTCGTGGTGCCCCAGATCCTAATGAGTTAATTGTATGTCAGAGACATACCATCTACTGTACTCGTGTAAAGAGAAACTGTCAGGGACATATCATCTACTGTACTCTTGTAAAGATGTCAGGGACATATCATCTAATGTACTCTTGTAAAGATGTCAGGGACATACCATCTACTGTACTCTTGTAAAGATGTCAGGGACATATCATCTACTGTACTCTTGTAAAGATGTCAGGGACATACCATCTACTGTACTCTTGTAAAGATGTCAGGGTCATATCATCTAATGTACTCTTGTAAAGATGTCAGGGACATACCATCTACTGTACTCTTGTAAAGATGTCAGGGACATACCATCTAATGTACTCTTGTAAAGATGTCAGGGTCATATCATCTACTGTACTCTTGTAAAGATGTCAGGCACATGTAATCTAATGTACTCTTGTAAAGATGTCAGGGACATACCATCTACTGTACTCTTGTAAAGAGAAACTGTCAGGGACATATCATCTAATGTGCTCTTGTAAAGATGTCAGGGACATATCATCTAAAGTACTCTTGTAAAGATGTCAGGGACATATCATCTACTGTACTCTTGTAAAGATGTCAGGGCCATACCATCTACTGTACTCTTGTAAAGAGAAACTGTCAGGGACATATCATCTAATGTGCTCTTGTAAAGATGTCAGGGACTTACATTCTACTGTACTCTTGTAAAGATGTCAGGGAAAAACCATCTACTGTACTCTTGTAAAGATGTCTCTCTCTCTCTCCCTCCCCCTTTCTACTCACCTGGTGATGACGTAGGGAGCAAAGCAGACAATGAACGTGCCGATGAAGGTACAGATCTTCCTGGTTGCTCTCTGTCCCCTCCTCTTCTGCTCCTCCAGACAGCGCTCTCGAACACTGATCAGGGAAATATGTGGTTACACTTTATTTGACAGTGTCACCATGACATTTATTTTTCCATATTTTTTTTCACCTTTATTTAACCAGGTAAGCCAGTTGAGAACAAATTCTCATTTACAACTGCAACCTGGCCAAGATAAGCAAAGCAGTGCGATAAAAACAACACAGAGTTACATATGGGGTAAAACAAAACATAAAGTCAAAAATACAAACAGAAAATATATATACAGTGTGTGCAAATGTAGCAAGTTATGGAGGTAAGGCAATAAATAGGCCATAGTGCAAAATAATTACAATTAGTATTAACACTGGAATGATAGATGTGCAAGAGATTATGTGCAAATAGAGATACTGGGGTGCAAATGAGCAAAATAAATAACAATATAGGGATGAGGTAGTTGGGTGGGCTAATTTCAGATGGGCTGTGTACAGGTGCAGTGATCGGTAAGGTGCTCTGACAACTGATGCTTAAAAGTTAGTGAGGGAGATAAGAGTCTCCAGCTTCAGAGATTGTTGCAGTTCGTTCCAGTCATTGGCAGCATGAACATGATGCTGTTATAAGACCTACCATGAGGTTTCATTAGGTGTGCTGAGTTGTCATTAGGTTTCATTAGGTGCCATTAAGTGACATTAGGTGTGCTGAGTTGTCATTAGGTTTCATTAGGTGCCATTAAGTGTCATTAGGTTTCATTAGGTGCCATTAAGTGACATTAGGTGTCATTAGGTTTCATTAGGTGTGCTGAGTTGTCATTAGGTTTCATTAGGTGCCATTAAGTGACATTAGGTTTCATTAGGTGCCATTAAGTGACATTAGGTGTCATTAGGTTTCATTAGGTGTGCTGAGTTGTCATTAGGTTTCATTAGGTGCCATTAAGTGACATTAGGTGTGCTTAGTTGTCATTAAGTGTGCTTAGTGAGAATGCTATTCATTGACTACAGCTCAGCGTTCAACACCATAGTGCCCTCAAAGCTCATCACTAAGCTAAGGACCCTGGGACTAAACACCTCCCTCTGAAACTGGATCCTGGACTTACTGACGGGCCGCCCCCAGGTGGTGAGGGTAGGCAACAACACATCTGCCACGCTGATCCTCAACACGGGGGCCCCTCAGGGGTGCGTGCTCAGTCCCCTCCTGTACTCTCTGACTCCAACACCATCATTAAGTTTGCAGACGACACAACAGTGGTAGGCCTGATCACCGACAACGATGAGATAGCCTATAGTGAGGAGGTCAGAGACCTGGCCGTGTGATGCCAGGATAACAACCTCTCCCTCAACATGATCAAGACAAAGGAGATGATTGTGGACTACAGGAAAAAGAAGAGGACTGAGCACGCCCCCATTCTCATCGACGGGGCTGTAGTGGAACAGGTTGAGAGCTTCAAGTTCCTAGGTGTCCACATCACCAACAAACTATCATGGTCCAAACACACCAAGACAGTTGTGAAGAGGGCACGACAAAGCCTATTCCCCCTCAGGAGACTGAACATATTTGGCATGGGTCCTCAGATCCTCAAAAAGTTCTAAAGCTGCACCATCGAGAGCATCCTGACTGGTTGCATCACCGCCTGGTATGGCAACTGCTCGGCATCCGCCCGCAAGGCACTACAGAGGGTAGTGCATACGACCCAGTATATCACTGGGGCCAAGCTTCCTGCCATCCAGGACCTCTATACCAGGCGGTGTCAGAGACCCTAAAAATTGTCAAAGACTCCAGCCACCCTAGTCATAGACTGTTCTCTCTTCTATCGCACGGCAAGCGGTACCGGAGCGCAAAGTCTAGGTCCAAAAGGCTTCTTAACAGCTTCTACCCCCAAGCCGTAAGACTCCTGAACAGCTAATCATGGCTACCCAGACTATTTCCATTTTTATTTTTTATTCATCTATTTTTTACTTAACACTTATTTATCTTAAAAATGCACTGTTGGTTAAGGGCATGTAAGTAAGCATTTCACTGTAAGGTCTACACCTGTTGTATTCGGCGCATGTGGAAAATAAAATTTGATTTGATTTGAGTTGTCATTAGGTGTCATTCGGTGCCATTAGTTCTCATGCGGTGCCATTAGGTCTGATGCGGTGTCCTAAAGTGCCATGAGGTGTCCTAAAGTGCCTTGAGGTGTCCTAAAGTGCCTTGAGGTGTCCTAAAGTGCCATGAGGTGTCCTAAAGTGCCTTGAGGTGTCCTAACGTGCCATGAGGTGTCCTAAAGGCACACACCTGTCTATATAAGGTCCCACAGTTGACAGTGCATGTCAGAGCAAAAACCAAGCCATGAGGTCGAAGGAATTGTCCGTAGAGCTCCGAGACAGGATTGTATCGAGGCACAGATCTTGGGAAGGGTACCAAAAACATTCTGCACCATTTAAGGTCCCCAAGAACACAGTAGCCTCAATCATTCTTAAATAGAAGAAGTTTGGAACCACCAAGACTCTTCCTAGAGCTGGCCGCCCGGCCAAACTCAGCAATCTGGGGAAAAGGGCCTTGGTCAGGGAGGTGACCAAGAACCCGATGGTCACTCTGACAGAGCACTAGAGTTCCTCTGTGGAGATGGGAGATGCTTCCATAAGGACAATCATCTCTGCAGCACTCCACCAATCAGGCCTTTATGGTAGAGTGGCCAGACGGAAGCCACTCCTCAGTAAAAGGCACAAGACAGCCCGCTTGGAGTTTGCCAAAAGGCACTTAAACAAGATTATCTGGTCTGATGAAACCAAGATAGAACTCTTTGGCCTGAATGCTAAGCGTTACATCTGGAGGAAACCTACGGTGAAGCATGGTGGTGGCAGCATCATGCTGTGGGGATGTTTTTCAGCTGCAGGGACTGGGAGACCAGTCAGGATCGAGGCAAAGATGAACAGAGCAAAGTACAGAGAGATACTTGATGAAAACCTGCTCCAGAGCGCTCAGGACCTCAGACTGGGGTGAAGGTTCAACGACTCTAAGCACACAGCCAAGACAACACAGGACTAGCTTCGGGACAAGTCTCTGAATGTCCTTGAGTGGCCCAGCCAGAGCTCGGACTTGAACATCTCTGGAGAGACCTGAAAATTAGCTGTGCAGCGAAGCTCCCCATCTAACCTGACAGAGCTTGAGAGGATCTGCAGAGAAGAATGGGAGAAAATCCCCAAATACAGGTGTGCCAAGCTTGTAGCGTCATACCCAAGAAGACTCAAGGTTGTAATCGCTGCCAAAGGTGCTTCAACAAAGTACTGAGTAAAGGGTCTGAATACTTATGTAAATTTAATATTTCATGAGTGTTTTTATTAGCAAAAATTTCTTACAACCTGTTTTTGTTTTGTCATTATGGGGTATTGTGTGTAGATTGAGGAAGGGAAACAAACGATTTATATAAAATGTTAGAATGAGGCTGTAACGTAACAAAATGTGGAAAAAGTCAAGGGGTCTGAATACTTTCCGAAGGTACTGTACATACATGGCAGTCATAGACAGCAATATCAAAATCACATTTTTACATTAATCCCTTTTTTTCAATGTTTTCCTAAAATGACGTACCCAAATCGTGGTCCTCTGTAGCTCAGCTGGTAGAGCACGGCGCTTGTAACGCCAAGGTAGTGGGTTCGATCCCCGGGACCACCCATACACAAAAATGTATGCACGCATGACTGTAAGTCGCTTTGGATAAAAGCGTCTGCTAAATGGCATATTATTATATTATTATTAACTGCCTGTAGCTCAGGACCTGAAGCAAGGATATGCATATTCTTGATACCATTTGAAAGGAAACATGCGTTTTTTTGTTTTGTTTTTTTGTTCCATCATCTTTGAAATGCAAGAGAAAGGCCACAATATAATATTGCAGTTTAGGCGCAATATAGATTTTGGCCACTAGATGGCAGCACTGTATGTGCAAAATTTCAGATTGATCCAGTGAAGCATTGGAATACTGGACTATTTTGTATCAAGTCTGCCCAAATGTGCCGAATTGGTCAATTGATACATTTTCAAGTACATAACTATAGAGAACAATGATATGGTAATACAAAATGTAAGTTTACACACTCCCAGGAATGTCATACATGATGGATCAGTAGCTTATACACTAACTTTCACACATCTAGATGGCCGGGCGGGTGGGTGTGGAGCCAGAGACAGCAGGGGTTCAAACTGTAGAACCCAGTTCCTACATTTGAACACAAAAATGGATTTTATCAAACAACACTATGCTACATGTTATCTCTGGGACCCTTAGGATGACAAACCAGATCAAGATTACTGAACGTAAGAACATTATTTACCTTCAGAGGAGAATGTATCAAACCAGTTGCCGTGATACGTTTTTTGTTGTTGTGCACTCTCCTCAAACAATAGCATGGTATTTTTTTCACTGTAATAGCTACTGTAAATTGGACAGTGCAGTTAGATTAACAAGAATTTAAGCTTTCTGTCCATATAAGACATGTCTATGTCTTGGAAAGTTTGCTGTTACCTACAACAGTCATGCTAATCACATTAGCGCACGTTAGCTCAACCGTCCCGTATACGGGACACCGATCCAGTAGAGGTTAAAAACACGTGTTATTGCATGCATATGTGACGAAAGTGTGGGGTCTGGTGTGTGTGTGATGATGATGATGATTGATAATGATAATAGTATTTTAACCATATTAGACCGTTTTTTTCCAGGAAAACAGACAAAGAGTCTATCTCTTAGGCTATAGTAAATGACAACGTAATGGGATGCCACTGCCACTCAGTAAAACACTGATTCTGCCCTATTCTAACCAGGAAACAGGATGCGTCCCAAAGGGCACCATATTCCCTATTTAGTGCACTACTTTTGACCAGGGCTGATAGGGCTCATAGGGCTCTGGTCAATAGTAGTGCACTATAAAGGAAATAAGGTACCATTTGGGATGCACCCAGACCAGAGCTGAAACACAGGAGCGTCGTATTTCCTGTGACCCGGGCCCATGATGATCTCATCAAAACCAACGGGTTAACTATCTGGGGTTACTGCATGTATAGCAGATATAACCATTAACTATCTGGGGTTACTGCATGTATAGCAGATATAACCATTAACTATCTGGGGTTACTGCATGTATAGCAGATATAACCATTAACTATCTGGGGTTACTGCATGTATAGCAGATATAACCATTAACTATCTGGGGTTACTGCATGTATAGCAGATATAACCATTAACTATCTGGGGTTACTGCATGTATAGCAGATATAACCATTAACTATCTGGGGTTACTGCATGTATAGCAGATATAACCATTAACTATCTGGGGTTACTGCATGTATAGCAGATATAACCATTAACTATCTGGGGTTACTGCATGTATAGCAGATATAACCATTAACTATCTGGGGTTACTGCATGTATAGCAGATATAACCATTAACTATCTGGGGTTACTGCATGTATAGCAGATATAACCATTAACTATCTGGGGTTACTGCATGTATAGCAGATATAACCATTAACTATCTGGGGTTACTGCATGTATAGCAGATATAACCATTAACTATCTGGGGTTACTGCATGTATAGCAGATATAACCATTAACTATCTGGGGTTACTGCATGTATAGCAGATATAACCATTAACTATCTGGGGTTACTGCATGTATAGCAGATATAACCATTAACTATCTGGGGTTACTGCATGTATACCAGATATAACCATTAACTATCTGGGGTTACTGCATGTATACCAGATATAACCATTAACTATCTGGGGTTACTGCATGTATAGCAGATATAACCATTAACTATCTGGGGTTACTGCATGTATAGCAGATATAACCATTAACTATCTGGGGTTACTGCATGTATAGCAGATATAACCATTAACTATCTGGGGTTACTGCATGTATAGCAGATATAACCATTAACTATCTGGGGTTACTGCATGTATAGCAGATATAACCATTAACTATCTGGGGTTACTGCATGTATACCAGATATAACCATTAACTGTCTGGGGTTACTGCATGTATACCAGATAGTGTTGTATCCGTCTCTTTATGGTTCTCTTTGTATCTCATCACATCAAAGTATATGATACACAATTGATCCATTTTGAAAGTGTTGGGCCATTATTCCGTCTAATTTGATACCTGAAATAATCCTTAGAGTGCACGACAAGACCAATGTAACCATGTGGTGCACTGCAGGAACTCAGGAATGAGGATAGTCATGTTCCTGGAAGGAGTAATCGATTAGCACGCAATATAACACAATGAAATAGAATAAAGAAATGTCCCTTGATGCATTCTGCTGGTTTCAACATGAAATAAAAAAAACAACAGTGAGTTGGAGCAAGGTGCACAGAGGAAGATGCAACTCAAACACCTCTTCTCTTACCTTGGGTGAATGTCCACCAGCAGCACTAAAGTTTGCATTGTGATAACGTCTATCCGTTTACAGTGGAACCTTGCCACCTTCAGCACTTTGAGGTATGTGACACACAGCACTAGAAATGACAGGAGAAAGGTGAGTGCGTGAAAAAAACACGGTAAAGATAACAAACTGGGTCTGACTGTTCTCCCTCACGTCGGAGAGAGTGCACGACGCGTAAAGTTGATGGTATCCCACCCACGAGAGACAAGCCGCCACTGTCGAAAAGGACATAGAATGGACCCGTGTGTATCCGAGCACGAGAGCTGCATCTCTGTGTCGCATTCTAGAATGGTAACTCAACGGGAAAACTACAGCGATCCACCTGTCGACGCTTAGAGCGGCCATGCTCAACATCGAATTGGTCGTTAAAAAAGTGTCCGAAAAGCCGACAAAACTGACAGAAAGCGTCACCTCCAGGCTGACCCTTCTTGATGAGTCCCACCAGAGTTAGAGGCATGTTGGAAACGGTCAGCAACAAGTTGCAGAAGGTGAGGTTGAGGGTGAACACACCGGGCACCTGCTTCCTGATCTCTGGGTTGTACAGAAAGCAGATCAGCACCACGACGTTGGACAGCAACGACACTGTTATAATCACTGCCACCGAGACAGAGAGAAACACCTCCACAGTGGCCATGGTGTGTGTCCAAGTCACTTATTACGAATCCCACTTTTGGTGATGATTATATCCAGATCCAGCCACCGTATGTGGTTGTAGAATGAAGGCGTGGTGTCAGCTGGAAGACTCACCCATAACCACATCCAGACATTCCCGGTTATATCCCTCTCCTGTGGAGCGCGACCGTGTCTCTCTCTCCTCTGCCTCGTTGCCCTCAGACTTCTAGCCGAGCTAGCAGAGGGGATCGGGGATGTCCGTCAGGTTAGGAGGATTCCAACATAATGAGAGAGGCTGAGATGCGCAGGAGAAATGTTAAAAAAAAGTAAGCTCTCCCCCATTTACTACAAAGTGCAATGAAACAACAGCTGTCAGGCGCTGTGCCTCTGCCCGTGTCTCTGCAGTGGTGTCTTCTCTTCTGTGATGCTGCGCTCTTAAGACAGCTCCCCTCACTCTCTCACTTCAGAATAGACTATGAGTGGTAGGTAGATCTCCCCTCACCCTCTCACTTCAGAATAGACTATGAGTGGTAGGTAGATCTCCCCTCACCCTCTCACTTCAGAATAGACTATGAGTGGTAGGTAGACGATGAATGAGATGGTATGAAATGGTATTCATTTGACCAACATTGATCCCTTTAAGTTGACTATCTATCCCCCTCAGGTAGGATACATTATAGCTGCAGGTCTGTGCCAACACCTTTTGAGGCGAAAAAACTATTAAAATGCAGACCATTTACTACTTAGACATAGGAACACATACAGTACATGCACTGAGTGTACAAAACATTAGGAACACCTGCTCTTTCCACGACAGACTGACCAGGTGAAAGCTATGATCCCTTGTTGATGTCACCTCCACTTCAATCAGTGTAGATGAAGGGGAGGAGACAATTGAGACATGGATTGTGTAGGCCTGTGTTTGCCATTCAGAGGGTGAGTGGGCAAGACAAAATATTTAAGTGCCTTTGAATGGGGTATGGTGGTATGGTGCCAGGCGCACCGGTTTGAGTGTGTCAAGCACTGGGTTTTTTCACGCTCAACAGTTTCCCGTGTGTATCAAGAAAATTTGTCCCAAAAACCATAGAGCTCTGAGTAGAATGCTAATCCTAGACAAAGTACTCAATACTATCCACTATCCCCTATCCCCTGAAACAATCAGCTTGGATCGCAAACTGTACTACCATATCAAAGTCACTCTTATAACACATGACATGATCTTTTCCACAACTTAGACATCTCGGCTTCTCCCTTCTGCAAACACTTGAAACGTGTGTAGGTCTGTCCTTGAGCTGTTCTTGTCTATCAATGTTCTGTATTATGTCATGTTTCATGTTTTGTGTGGAGCCCAGGAAGAGTAACTGCTGCTTTCACAACAGCTAATGGGGATCCTAATAAAATACCAAATACGTGACCAAAAGCTTTACAATGATCACACTGCATTGGTCTTGGGATACATGCTCTGACTCTGTAGTTTATATACCCCAACTGCACTTGAGTAGGGAGAGACTCCATATCAAAAAACTAAAGAACAGATAGACTCTTCACTTTGTCTTCATTCACCACACGATTCATCCGACGTGCATTAATCACTCCAGAAATATTTTTAATCTCTTCAACATCGACTTCCCACGAGATGCCAGATATAACCCCCTTGACGGGTGCCCCTGTTCCGAAGAGACACACACGACACTTCAAACACACGATCCTTCTGATCCGCAGAAGAGCAAAAATCAAAACCAGCCCGCCTCTCGTGATCCTCACAGCCTTCACTCCACCCAGCACTCTCTCCACCAGTTTGGATATCTCAAATGGATTCCTCAAGATTGGTACTTCGATCAGCTGCTCCTCATTAACAAAGAGTACTCCTACAAGATACGAAGGGACATTCATCCTACTTTGCTCTGTTTTCCCTTCTTTTGAACTATACACCAATTCTCCTCGATTCTACCGGCATTAGATTCAGAATCCACCTCTTCATCCGTTTACGCCTTCCTTCGACCTTCTTCTTCTTCAGTACACCACATTCTTCCAAACCACCTGTTAATCCCTCCTCCATTTCTAAAAGGGGTGTGCCTTCTTAAAGGGATAGCCCACCAAAATGACAATGGTGGCCATCTTAGATTTGACAGGAAAGATAATGCAGTCAGAACTGGTAGATACATGATGTAACAGCATGAAAATACACAAAGGTTGAAACCTTGCAAGGTTTTTAAAACTTTAAACCAGATATAATCATATGTCTATGTGCCTATTACCTCACACTTGTGGCAGCGTCACACCACTATCCCCTATCCCCCATCTCCTATCCACTATCCCCTATCCCCCATCTCCTATCCACTATCCCCTATCCACTATCCCCTATCCCCCATCTCCTATCCACTATCCCCTATCCACTATCCCCTATCCCCTATCCCCCATCTCCTATCCACTATCCCCTATCCCCCATCTCCTATCCACTATCCCCTATCCCCCATCTCCTATCCACTATCCCCTATCCACTATCCCCTATCCCCCATCTCCTATCCACTATCCCCTATCCCCTATCCACTATCCCCTATCCCCCATCTCCTATCCACTATCCCCTATCCCCATCTCCTATCCACTATCCCCTATCCCCTATCCCCTATCCCCTGTCCCCTATCCACTATCCCCTATCCCCCATCTCCTATCCACTATCACCTATCCCCCATCTCCTATCCACTATCCCCTATCCCCTATCCCCTATCCCCTGTCCCCTATCCACTATCCCCTATCCCCCATCTCCTATCCACTATCCCCTATCCCCCATCTCCTATCCACTATCCCCTATCCCCTATCCCCTATCCCCTATCCCCTGTCCCCTATCCCCTATCCCCCATCTCCTATCCACTATCCCCTATCCCCTGTCCCCTATCCACTATCCCCTATCCCCCATCTCCTATCCACTATCCCCTATCCCCTATCCCCCATCTCCTATCCACTATCCCCTATCCCCTATCCACTATCCCCTATCCCCCATCTCCTATCCACTATCCCCTATCCCCTATCCACTATCCCCTATCCCCCATCTCCTATCCACTATCCCCTATCCCCCATCTCCTATCCCCTATCCCCTATTCCCTATCCCCTATCCCCTGTCCCCTATCCACTATCCCTATCCCCCATCTCCTATCCACTATCCCCTATCCCCCATCTCCTATCCACTATCCCCTATCCCCTATCCCCTATCCACTATCCCCTATCCCCTATCCACTATCCCCTATCCCCCATCTCCTATCCACTATCCCCTATCCCCCATCTCCTATCCACTATCCCCTATCCCCTATCCCCTATCCCCCATCTCCTATCCACTATCCCCTATCCCCTATCCCTATCCCCTGTCCCCTGTCCCCTATCCCCTATCCCCTGTCCCCTATCTCCTATCCCCTGTCCCCTATCCCCTATCCCCTATCCCCTATCCCCTGTCCACTGTCCCCTGTCCCCTGTCCCCTATCCCCTATCCCCTATCCACTATCCCCTATCCCCTATCCCCTATCCCCTATCCCCTGTCCCCTATCCACTATCCCCTATCCCCCATCTCCTATCCACTATCCCCTATCCCCCATCTCCTATCCACTATCCCCTATCCCCTATCCCCTGTCCCCTATCCCTATCCCCTATCCCCCATCTCCTATCCACTATCCCCTATCCCCTATCCCCTATCCCCTGTCCCCTATCCACTATCCCCTATCCCCCATCTCCTATCCACTATCCCTATCCCCTATCCCCTATCCCTATCCACTATCCCCTATCCCCCATCTCCTATCCACTATCCCCTATCCCCTATCCCCCATCTCCTATCCACTATCCCCTATCCCCCATCTCCTATCCCCTATCCCCTATCCTCTATCTCCTATCCCCTATCCCCTGTCCCCCATCTCCTATCCACTATCCCCTATCCCCTATCCCCTATCCCCTGTCCCCTATCCACTATCCCCTATCCCCCATCTCCTATCCACTATCCCC
>NW_028165120.1:0-10000 GCF_964263955.1 Coregonus lavaretus
CTAGCGTTTGTTATTCTCACTTACAATTTCTGCCGGCACCGTGGCACCACTGCACGGTGGCCAGCCCTCGACCACTCCGAACCGCTTGGGCCTGGTGAATAAGAGGCCAGGAAAAACCCGGCAGGTGGAGCCAGATGAATAAAAAGCCAAAGCTCCAATGCAGAGGCTGCCGCCGTCCGGCTCCAATCTGGATCCTGTCAGGGGATATCAGGGGAACACACGCAGTGCAACACAATCTCACAGCCCAGCATCTCCCCTCCACTCCTCCTTCTCTCCCTCTCTTCCCCCTCTTACCCTCTCTCCTTACTCCCTCCCTGCCTCCCCTCACCAATATGTCTTGCAGACGGCTGAACCATCGCCAAACGCTACCTAAATGCTATTTTTTTGCCCTCTGTTTCTTTTCTCCCCTCTCCTCCTCCCGCTCTCCCTTCCCCTCCTCCTCCCTCTCTCCCTTCCTCTTTCTCTCATGTCTCTGTGTTTTGAGCCAGCCCACATGGATTAGGATCAATTTGGGATTAAATTATATTTATACTGTCAGTTTGAATACCCTGGATACAACGTGAGAGATGGGATATGTAATAAACATAAATGGAATCTGAAGCATTAGATTGGAGACGGAGAGGAGACGGAGAGGAGACGGAGAGGAGAGAAGAGAAGAGAAGAGGAGAGGAGAGGAGAGGAGAGGAGAGGAGAGGAGAGGAGAGGAGAGGAGAGGAGAGGAGAGGAGAGGAGAGGAGAGGAGAGGAGAGGAGAGGAGAGGAGAGGAGAGGAGAGGAGAGGAGAGGAGAGGAGAGGAGAGGAGAGGAGAGGAGAGGAGAGGAGAGAGAGGAGAGGAGAGGAGAGGAGAGGAGAGGAGAGGAGAGGAGAGGAGAGGAGAGGGAGGAGAGGAGAGGAGAGGAGAGGAGAGGAGAGGAGAGGAGAGGAGAGGAGAGGAGAGGAGACGGAGAGGGAGAGGAGATGGAGAGGCGACGGAGAGGAGACGGAGAGGAGACGGAGAGGAGAGGAGATGGAGAGGAGAGGAGAGGAGAGGAGAGGAGAGGAGAGGAGAGAGGAGAGGAGAGGAGAGGAGAGGAGAGGAGAGGAGAGGAGAGGAGAGGAGAGGAGAGGAGAGGAGAGGAGAGGAGAGGAGAGGAGAGGAGAGGAGAGGAGAGGAGAGGAGAGGAGAGGAGAGGAGAGGAGAGGAGAGGAGAGGAGAGGAGAGGAGAGGAGAGGAGAGGAGAGGAGAGGAGAGGAGAGGAGAGGAGACGGAGAGGAGAGGAGAGGAGAGGAGAGGAGAGGAGAGGAGAGAGAGGAGAGGAGAGGAGAGGAGAGGAGAGGAGAGGAGAGGAGAGGAGAGGAGAGGAGAGGAGAGGAGAGGAGAGGAGAGGAGAGAGGAGAGGAGAGGAGAGGAGAGGAGAGGAGAGGAGACGGAGAGGAGACGGAGAGGAGACGGAGAGGAGAGGAGAGGAGACGGCGAGGAGAGGAGAGGAGATGACGAGGAGATGGAGAGGAGACGGAGAGGAGATGGAGACAGAGAGGCAACGGAGAGGCGACGGAGAGGCGACGGAGAGGAGATGGAGA
This sequence comes from Coregonus lavaretus, assembly GCF_964263955.1. Classification (NCBI taxonomy): domain Eukaryota; kingdom Metazoa; phylum Chordata; class Actinopteri; order Salmoniformes; family Salmonidae; genus Coregonus; species Coregonus lavaretus. The sequence continues at coordinate 1,561 of NW_028165120.1, forward strand.
GGAGACGGAGGTGGGTGAGACTGCCGCTGCAAAGCAGACTGTGCTGTGCCGTCTGTACTGAGACAACATCCACACTTCACTGCTGAATCCAGCACATCGTTAAGTTTAATCACTGAAATATCAATTAAACTCTCCAACACTGAAATATGAATTCAATGCTCCAACACTGAAATATGTATTCAACTCTACATCAGTGAAATATGAATTAAACTCTCCATCACTGAAATATATTACCTCAACTACCTCAATTAGCCGGTGCCTCCGCACATTGACTCTGCACCGATACCCCCCTGTATATATAGCCTCCCTACTGTTATTTTATTTTACTTCTGCTCTTTTTTTCTCTACACTCTTTTTTTGTTGTTGTTTTTTTAAACTTTTTTATGAAAAAATAAATGCATTGTTGGTTAAGGGCTGTAAGTAAGCATTTCACGGTAATGTCTACACCTGTTGTATTCGGCGCATGTGGCAAATAAAATTTGATTTGATTTTATTTTATTTGAATTCAACTCTCCAACACTGAAATATGAATTCAACTCTCCAACACTGAAATATGTATTCAACTCTCTAACACTGAAATATGTATTCAACTCTCATCAGTGAAATATGAATTCAACTCTCCAACACTGAAATATGAATTCAACTCTCCAACACTGAAATATGTATTCAACTCTCTAACACTGAAATATGTATTCAACTCTCATCAGTGAAATATGAATTCAACTCTCCATCACTGAAAGATGAATTCAACTCTCCATCACTGAAATATGAATTCAACTCTCCACCACTTAAATATGAATTCAACTCTCCATCACTGAAATATGAATTCAACACTCTATCACTGAAATATAAATTCAACTCTCCAACACTGAAATATGAATTCAACTCTCTAACACTGAAATATGAATTCAACACTCCATCACTGAAATATGAATTCAACTCTCCACCACTGAAATATGAATTCAACTCTCCATCACTGAAATATGAATTCAACACTCTATCACTGAAATATAAATTCAACTCTCCAACACTGAAATATGAATTCAACTCTCTAACACTGAAATATGAATTCAACACTCCATCACTGAAATATGAATTCAACTCTCCAACACTGAAATATAAATTCAAATCTCCATCACTGAAATATGAATTCAAACCTCCAACACTGAAATATGAATTCAACTCTCCAACACTGAAATATGAATTCAACTCTCCATCACTGAAATATGAATTCAACTCTCCATCAGTGAAATATGAATTCAACTCTCCAACACTGAAATATGAATTCAAACCTCCAACACTGAAATATGAATTCAACTCTCCAACACTGAAATATGAATTCAACTCTCCAACACTGAAATATGAATTCAACTCTCTATCACTGAAATATAAATTCAACTCTCCAACACTGAAATATGAATTCAACTCTCTAACACTGAAATATGAATTCAACACTCCATCACTGAAATATGAATTCAACTCTCCAACACTGAAATATAAATTCAACTCTCCATCACTGAAATATGAATTCAAACCTCCAACACTGAAATATGAATTCAACTCTCCAACACTGAAATATGAATTCAACTCTCTGTCAGTGAAATATGAATTCAAATCTCTGTCAGTGAAATATGAATTCAACTCTCCCATCACTGAAATATGATTTCAACTCTCCATCACTGAAATATGAATTCAACTCTCCAACACTGAAATATAAATTCAACTCTCTATCACTGAAATATAAATTCAACTCTCCAACACTGAAATATGAATTCAACTCTCTAACACTGAAATATGAATTCAACACTCCATCACTGAAATATGAATTCAACTCTCCAACACTGAAATATAAATTCAACTCTCCATCACTGAAATATGAATTCAAACCTCCAACACTGAAATATGAATTCAACTCTCCAACACTGAAATATGAATTCAACTCTCCATCACTGAAATATGAATTCAACTCTCCATCAGTGAAATATGAATTCAACTCTCCAACACTGAAATATGAATTCAAACCTCCAACACTGAAATATGAATTCAACTCTCCAACACTGAAATATGAATTCAACTCTCCATCACTGAAATATGAATTCAACTCTCTGTCAGTGAAATATGAATTCAACTCTCCAACACTGAAATATGAATTCAACTCTCCAACACTGAAATATGAATTCAACTCTCCAACACTGAAATATGTATTCAACTCTCTAACACTGAAATATGTATTCAACTCTCATCAGTGAAATATGAATTCAACTCTCCAACACTGAAATATGAATTCAACTCTCCAACACTGAAATATGTATTCAACTCTCTAACACTGAAATATGTATTCAACTCTCATCAGTGAAATATGAATTCAACTCTCCATCACTGAAAGATGAATTCAACTCTCCATCACTGAAATATGAATTCAACTCTCCACCACTTAAATATGAATTCAACTCTCCATCACTGAAATATAAATTCAACTCTCCAACACTGGAATATGAATTCAACACTCCATCACTGAAATATGAATTCAACTCTCCACCACTGAAATATGAATTCAACTCTCCATCACTGAAATATGAATTCAACACTCTATCACTGAAATATAAATTCAACTCTCCAACACTGAAATATGAATTCAACTCTCTAACACTGAAATATGAATTCAACACTCCATCACTGAAATATGAATTCAACTCTCCAACACTGAAATATAAATTCAAATCTCCATCACTGAAATATGAATTCAAACCTCCAACACTGAAATATGAATTCAACTCTCCAACACTGAAATATGAATTCAACTCTCCATCACTGAAATATGAATTCAACTCTCCATCAGTGAAATATGAATTCAACTCTCCAACACTGAAATATGAATTCAAACCTCCAACACTGAAATATGAATTCAACTCTCCAACACTGAAATATGAATTCAACTCTCCAACACTGAAATATGAATTCAACTCTCTATCACTGAAATATAAATTCAACTCTCCAACACTGAAATATGAATTCAACTCTCTAACACTGAAATATGAATTCAACACTCCATCACTGAAATATGAATTCAACTCTCCAACACTGAAATATAAATTCAACTCTCCATCACTGAAATATGAATTCAAACCTCCAACACTGAAATATGAATTCAACTCTCCAACACTGAAATATGAATTCAACTCTCTGTCAGTGAAATATGAATTCAAATCTCTGTCAGTGAAATATGAATTCAACTCTCCCATCACTGAAATATGATTTCAACTCTCCATCACTGAAATATGAATTCAACTCTCCAACACTGAAATATAAATTCAACTCTCTATCACTGAAATATAAATTCAACTCTCCAACACTGAAATATGAATTCAACTCTCCATCACTGAAATATGAATTCAACTCTCTGTCAGTGAAATATGAATTCAACTCTCCAACACTGAAATATGAATTCAACTCTCCAACACTGAAATATGAATTCAACTCTCCAACACTGAAATATGTATTCAACTCTCTAACACTGAAATATGTATTCAACTCTCATCAGTGAAATATGAATTCAACTCTCCAACACTGAAATATGAATTCAACTCTCCAACACTGAAATATGTATTCAACTCTCTAACACTGAAATATGTATTCAACTCTCATCAGTGAAATATGAATTCAACTCTCCATCACTGAAAGATGAATTCAACTCTCCATCACTGAAATATGAATTCAACTCTCCACCACTTAAATATGAATTCAACTCTCCATCACTGAAATATAAATTCAACTCTCCAACACTGGAATATGAATTCAACACTCCATCACTGAAATATGAATTCAACTCTCCACCACTGAAATATGAATTCAACTCTCCATCACTGAAATATGAATTCAACACTCTATCACTGAAATATAAATTCAACTCTCCAACACTGAAATATGAATTCAACTCTCTAACACTGAAATATGAATTCAACACTCCATCACTGAAATATGAATTCAACTCTCCAACACTGAAATATAAATTCAAATCTCCATCACTGAAATATGAATTCAAACCTCCAACACTGAAATATGAATTCAACTCTCCAACACTGAAATATGAATTCAACTCTCCATCACTGAAATATGAATTCAACTCTCCATCAGTGAAATATGAATTCAACTCTCCAACACTGAAATATGAATTCAAACCTCCAACACTGAAATATGAATTCAACTCTCCAACACTGAAATATGAATTCAACTCTCCAACACTGAAATATGAATTCAACTCTCTATCACTGAAATATAAATTCAACTCTCCAACACTGAAATATGAATTCAACTCTCTAACACTGAAATATGAATTCAACACTCCATCACTGAAATATGAATTCAACTCTCCAACACTGAAATATAAATTCAACTCTCCATCACTGAAATATGAATTCAAACCTCCAACACTGAAATATGAATTCAACTCTCCAACACTGAAATATGAATTCAACTCTCTGTCAGTGAAATATGAATTCAAATCTCTGTCAGTGAAATATGAATTCAACTCTCCCATCACTGAAATATGATTTCAACTCTCCATCACTGAAATATGAATTCAACTCTCCAACACTGAAATATAAATTCAACTCTCTATCACTGAAATATAAATTCAACTCTCCAACACTGAAATATAAATTCAAATCTCCATCACTGAAATATGAATTCAAACCTCCAACACTGAAATATGAATTCAACTCTCCAACACTGAAATATGAATTCAACTCTCCATCACTGAAATATGAATTCAACTCTCCATCAGTGAAATATGAATTCAACTCTCCAACACTGAAATATGAATTCAAACCTCCAACACTGAAATATGAATTCAACTCTCCAACACTGAAATATGAATTCAACTCTCCAACACTGAAATATGAATTCAACTCTCTATCACTGAAATATAAATTCAACTCTCCAACACTGAAATATGAATTCAACTCTCTAACACTGAAATATGAATTCAACACTCCATCACTGAAATATGAATTCAACTCTCCAACACTGAAATATAAATTCAACTCTCCATCACTGAAATATGAATTCAAACCTCCAACACTGAAATATGAATTCAACTCTCCAACACTGAAATATGAATTCAACTCTCTGTCAGTGAAATATGAATTCAAATCTCTGTCAGTGAAATATGAATTCAACTCTCCCATCACTGAAATATGATTTCAACTCTCCATCACTGAAATATGAATTCAACTCTCCAACACTGAAATATAAATTCAACTCTCTATCACTGAAATATAAATTCAACTCTCCAACACTGAAATATGAATTCAACTCTCTAACACTGAAATATGAATTCAACACTCCATCACTGAAATATGAATTCAACTCTCCAACACTGAAATATAAATTCAACTCTCCATCACTGAAATATGAATTCAAACCTCCAACACTGAAATATGAATTCAACTCTCCAACACTGAAATATGAATTCAACTCTCCATCACTGAAATATGAATTCAACTCTCCATCAGTGAAATATGAATTCAACTCTCCAACACTGAAATATGAATTCAAACCTCCAACACTGAAATATGAATTCAACTCTCCAACACTGAAATATGAATTCAACTCTCCATCACTGAAATATGAATTCAACTCTCTGTCAGTGAAATATGAATTCAACTCTCCAACACTGAAATATGAATTCAACTCTCCAACACTGAAATATGAATTCAACTCTCTAACACTGAAATATGAATTCAACACTCCATCACTGAAATATGAATTCAACTCTCCAACACTGAAATATAAATTCAATTCTCCATCACTGAAATATGAATTCAAACCTCCAACACTGAAATATGAATTCAACTCTCCAACACTGAAATATGAATTCAACTCTCCATCACTGAAATATGAATTCAACTCTCCGTCAGTGAAATATGAATTCAACTCTCCATCACTGAAATATGAATTCAACTCTCCAACACTGAAATATGAATTCAACTCTCCAACACTGAAATATGAATTCAACTCTCCAACACTGAAATACAGGCTGAAGTAGGGTTGCAGAATTCCGGTAATATCCCAAAATGCCCAGGTTTTCCAAAGATCCTGGTTGTAGGATTTGCCGCTTATTATTTCCTGATTCCGGGAATATTCCAACCGGGATTTCTGGAGAATCTGGGAATTGTAGGAAAGTTACTGGAATTTCACAAAACTCCAGCACTTCTCTGTGAGGTGCGGTTTATGAATTTGTCTTGTGATTATCTTGTAATTGTAAATTATCTTTATATTATAATTTGACATTTAGTAGCATGGTTGCCAGTTCATTGATAGCATGAGGCTAATGTTCTCTGTAGTTGATCACTGATAGTGTAAGGCAACAGCTAACGGTAGCGAGCTCTAGCCCTGTCATGGATCTGATGTGTGGGATGTGATCCCAGTCGGCTCCGGCAGATACCGGCCCATTCGCTGCCAGATGAGGTGAGGCCTGCTGCAGAGAGGCTAGGGAGGGAACTGGCTCACACATATCAGACACTAAGGCCCACACGACACACTTCAGAGAATATGATACAATGATGACGTGGTCCTCTGTAGCTCAGCTGGTAGAGCACGGCGCTTGTAACGCCGAGGTAGTGGGTTCGATCCCCGGGACCACCCATACACACACACAAAAAAAAAAAAAAAAAAAAATGTATGCACGCATGACTGTAAGTCGCTTTGGATAAAAGCGTCTGCTAAATGGCATATTATTATTATGATAATGTCTACTACAGAATAGTGGGTTTAACATGATGGAATTTGATAACGCTTCATAGTGTAAAATAAATTTGAAATAATAATTTTAAAAACTATAATAGGCCATATGAATTTATAGAAATACAGAAATGGTTATAAATGCATTATAATGCTTCATAGAAAGTGTATAACATCCAATATGACAGCCAATATGATATATACTGAGTGGCGCAGTGGTCTAAGGCACTGCATCGCAGTGCTAGCTGTGCCACTAGAGATCCTGGTTCGAATCCAGGCTCTGTCGCAGCCGGCCGCGACCGGGAGACTCATGGGCAGCGCACAATTGGCCTAGCGTTGTCCAGGGTAGGGGAGGGAATGGCCGGCAGGGATGTAGCTCAGTTGATAGAGCATGGCGTTTGCAACGCCAGGGTTGTGGGTTCAATTCCCACGGGGGACCAGTATGAAAAAATATATATATGTATTCACTAACTGTAAGTCGCTCTGGATAAGAGCGTCTGCTAAATGACTAAAATGTAAATATTGAAAATAAAAATGTATGCACTCACTAACTGTAAGTCGCTCTGGTTAAGAGCATCTGCTAAATGACTAAAATGTAAATATAGAAAGTGTTGGCGCTAACTCCTCTAGCCTAATGCTAATTTCAGAATGGTGGCTGTATATATCTTTCAGACATTTACATTTACATCATTTAGCAGATGCTCTTATCCAGAGCGACTTACAAATTGGACATCTACAGGTGGGCTTTCAGACATCTACAGGTGGGCTTTCAGACATCTACAGGTGGGCTTTCAGACATCTACAGGTGGGCTTTCAGACATCTACAGGTGGGCTTTCAGACATCTACAGGTGGGCTTTCAGTCATCTACAGGTGGGCTTTCAGACATCTACAGGTGGGCTTTCAGACATCTACAGGTGGGCTTTCAGACATCTACAGGTGGGCTTTCAGACATCTACAGGTGGGCTTTCAGACATCTACAGGTGGGCTTTCAGACATCTACAGGTGGGCTTTCAGTCATCTACAGGTGGGCTTTCAGACATCTACAGGTGGGCTTTCAGACATCTACAGGTGGGCTTTCAGACATCTACAGGTGGGCTTTCAGTCATCTACAGGTGGGCTTTCAGACATCTACAGGTGGGCTTTCAGACATCTACAGGTGGGCTTTCAGTCATCTACAGGTGGGCTTTCAGACATCTACAGGTGGGCTTTCAGACATCTACAGGTGGGCTTTCAGACATCTACAGGTGGTCGGTGTATCAACTGAAGGATCATGGTGTCCTGTCTTGATATAGTGTTCTTATGTTGCACTATTCTATTGAACCTTTATTTATTCAGGAAGTCCCATTGAGACCAATGTCTCAATGGGACCCCAAGAAAATACAAGAAAATACAAAGAACACAATAAGGAGTAAGTGACAGAACAAAGCATTATTTATAGATGTGTTATTACTGTAAGGGGGACTTAGAACATGTTCATAGCATGATTATAAGCTCCTGTGCATATGATGATGTAGACCAGTAATGGGCAACTTTGAGTGGGTTGGGGGCCACAAAAAAAACTGAACTCATCATGAGGGGCCGCAGTGGATAATGGACCCACATCCAAAAATTAGCTGACTGCTGATGGGCAACCAAATTTCAAAAATTGAAGCTTGTGTATTCTATTTTTCTAACTCTCAACAGGAAGTTGAGACCACA
>NW_028165119.1:0-37435 GCF_964263955.1 Coregonus lavaretus
TACTCACCACTATCACTGTTCAAACAGATCATACTCTTTACTGTATCACTGTACTCACCACTATCACTGTTCAAACAGATCATACTCTTTACTGTTCTCTGTACTCACCACTACCACTGTTCAAACAGATCATACTCTTTACTGTATCACTGTACTCACCACTATCACTGTTCAAACAGATCATACTCTTTACTGTTCTAGCTGAGTATACTCACCACTATCACTGTTCAAACAGATCATACTCTTTACTGTACTACTGTACTCACCACTATCACTGTTCAAACAGATCATACTCTTTACTGTTCTACTGTACTCACCACTATCACTGTTCAAACAGATCATACTCTTTACTGTTCTACTGTACTCACCACTATCACTGTTCAAACAGATCATACTCTTTACTGTACTACTGTACTCACCACTATCACTGTTCAAACAGATCATACTCTTTACTGTTCTACTGTACTCACCACTATCACTGTTCAAACAGATCATACTCTTTACTGTTCTACTGTACTCACCACTATCACTGTTCAAACAGATCATACTCTTTACTGTACTACTGTACTCACCACTATCACTGTTCAAACAGATCATACTCTTTACTGTACTCACCACTATCACTGTTCAAACAGATCATACTCTTTACTGTTCTACTGTATTCACCACTATCACTGTTCAAACAGATCATACTCTTTACTGTTCTACTGTACTCACCACTATCACTGTTCAAACAGATCATACTCTTTACTGTTCTACTGTACTCACCACTATCACTGTTCAAACAGATCATACTCTTTACTGTTCTACTATACTCACCACTATCACTGTTCAAACAGATCATACTCTTTACTGTATCACTGTACTCACCACTATCACTGTTCAAACAGATCATACTCTTTACTGTTCTACTGTACTCACCACTATCACTGTTCAAACAGATCATACTCTTTACTGTTCTACTGTACTCACCACTATCACTGTTCAAACAGATCATACTCTTTACTGTTCTACTGTACTCACCACTATCACTGTTCAAACAGATCATACTCTTTACTGTTCTACTGTACTCACCACTATCACTGTTCAAACAGATCATACTCTTTACTGTTCTACTGTACTCACCACTATCACTGTTCAAACAGATCATACTCTTTACTGTTCTACTGTACTCACCACTATCACTGTTCAAACAGATCATACTCTTTACTGTACTACTGTACTCACCACTATCACTGTTCAAACAGATCATACTCTTTACTGTTCTACTGTACTCACCACTATCACTGTTCAAACAGATCATACTCTTTACTGTTCTACTGTACTCACCACTATCACTGTTCAAACAGATCATACTCTTTACTGTACTACTGTACTCACCACTATCACTGTTCAAACAGATCATACTCGTTACTGTACTCACCACTATCACTGTTCAAACAGATCATACTCTTTACTGTTCTACTGTATTCACCACTATCACTGTTCAAACAGATCATACTCTTTACTGTTCTACTGTACTCACCACTATCACTGTTCAAACAGATCATACTCTTTACTGTTCTACTGTACTCACCACTATCACTGTTCAAACAGATCATACTCTTTACTGTTCTACTATACTCACCACTATCACTGTTCAAACAGATCATACTCTTTACTGTATCACTGTACTCACCACTATCACTGTTCAAACAGATCATACTCTTTACTGTTCTACTGTACTCACCACTATCACTGTTCAAACAGATCATACTCTTTACTGTTCTACTGTACTCACCACTATCACTGTTCAAACAGATCATACTCTTTACTGTTCTACTGTACTCACCACTATCACTGTTCAAACAGATCATACTCTTTACTGTTCTACTGTACTCACCACTATCACTGTTCAAACAGATCATACTCTTTACTGTTCTACTGTACTCACCACTATCACTGTTCAAACAGATCATACTCTTTACTGTTCTACTGTACTCACCACTATCACTGTTCAAACAGATCATACTCTTTACTGTATCACTGTACTCACCACTATCACTGTTCAAACAGATCATACTCTTTACTGTTCTACTGTACTCACCACTATCACTGTTCAAACAGATCATACTCTTTACTGTTCTACTGTACTCACCACTATCACTGTTCAAACTGATCATACTCTTTCTGTTCTACTGTACTCACCACTATCACTGTTCAAACAGATCATACTCTTTACTGTTCTACTGTACTCACCACTATCACTGTTCAAACAGATCATACTCTTTACTGTTCTACTGTATTCACCACTATCACTGTTCAAACAGATCATACTCTTTACTGTTCTACTGTACTCACCACTATCACTGTTCAAACAGATCATACTCTTTACTGTTCTACTGTACTCACCACTATCACTGTTCAAACAGATCATACTCTTTACTGTTCTACTATACTCACCACTATCACTGTTCAAACAGATCATACTCTTTACTGTATCACTGTACTCACCACTATCACTGTTCAAACAGATCATACTCTTTACTGTTCTACTGTACTCACCACTATCACTGTTCAAACAGATCATACTCTTTACTGTTCTACTGTACTCACCACTATCACTGTTCAAACAGATCATACTCTTTACTGTTCTACTGTACTCACCACTATCACTGTTCAAACAGATCATACTCTTTACTGTTCTACTGTACTCACCACTATCACTGTTCAAACAGATCATACTCTTTACTGTTCTACTGTACTCACCACTATCACTGTTCAAACAGATCATACTCTTTACTGTTCTACTGTACTCACCACTATCACTGTTCAAACAGATCATACTCTTTACTGTACTACTGTACTCACCACTATCACTGTTCAAACAGATCATACTCTTTACTGTTCTACTGTACTCACCACTATCACTGTTCAAACAGATCATACTCTTTACTGTTCTACTGTACTCACCACTATCACTGTTCAAACAGATCATACTCTTTACTGTACTACTGTACTCACCACTATCACTGTTCAAACAGATCATACTCTTTACTGTACTCACCACTATCACTGTTCAAACAGATCATACTCTTTACTGTTCTACTGTATTCACCACTATCACTGTTCAAACAGATCATACTCTTTACTGTTCTACTGTACTCACCACTATCACTGTTCAAACAGATCATACTCTTTACTGTTCTACTGTACTCACCACTATCACTGTTCAAACAGATCATACTCTTTACTGTTCTACTATACTCACCACTATCACTGTTCAAACAGATCATACTCTTTACTGTATCACTGTACTCACCACTATCACTGTTCAAACAGATCATACTCTTTACTGTTCTACTGTACTCACCACTATCACTGTTCAAACAGATCATACTCTTTACTGTTCTACTGTACTCACCACTATCACTGTTCAAACAGATCATACTCTTTACTGTTCTACTGTACTCACCACTATCACTGTTCAAACAGATCATACTCTTTACTGTTCTACTGTACTCACCACTATCACTGTTCAAACAGATCATACTCTTTACTGTTCTACTGTACTCACCACTATCACTGTTCAAACAGATCATACTCTTTACTGTTCTACTGTACTCACCACTATCACTGTTCAAACAGATCATACTCTTTACTGTATCACTGTACTCACCACTATCACTGTTCAAACAGATCATACTCTTTACTGTTCTACTGTACTCACCACTATCACTGTTCAAACAGATCATACTCTTTACTGTTCTACTGTACTCACCACTATCACTGTTCAAACTGATCATACTCTTTACTGTACTCACCACTATCACTGTTCAAACAGATCATACTCTTTACTGTTCTACTGTACTCACCACTATCACTGTTCAAACAGATCATACTCTTTACTCTTCTACTGTACTCACCACTATCACTGTTCAAACAGATCATACTCTTTACTGTATCACTGTACTCACCACTATCACTGTTCAAACAGATCATACTCTTTACTGTTCTACTGTACTCACACTATCACTGTTCAAACAGATCATACTCTTTACTGTTCTACTGTACTCACCACTATCACTGTTCAAACAGATCATACTCTTTACTGTTCTACTGTACTCACCACTATCACTGTTCAAACAGATCATACTCTTTACTGTTCTACTGTACTCACCACTATCACTGTTCAAACAGATCATACTCTTTACTGTGCTCAGCACTATCACTGTTCAAACAGATCATACTCTTTACTGTTCTACTGTACTCACCAATATCACTGTTCAAACAGATCATACTCTTTACTGTTCTACTGTACTCACCACTATCACTGTTCAAACAGATCATACTCTTTACTGTACTACTGTACTCACCACTATCACTGTTCAAACAGATCATACTCTTTACTGTACTCACCACTATCACTGTTCAAACAGATCATACTCTTTACTGTTCTACTGTACTCACCACTATCACTGTTCAAACAGATCATACTCTTTACTGTTCTACTGTACTCACCACTATCACTGTTCAAACAGATCATACTCTTTACTGTACTCACCACTATCACTGTTCAAACAGATCATACTCTTTACTGTATCACTGTACTCACCACTATCACTGTTCAAACAGATCATACTCTTTACTGTTCTACTGTACTCACCACTATCACTGTTCAAACAGATCATACTCTTTACTGTTCTACTGTACTCACCACTATCACTGTTCAAACAGATCATACTCTTTACTGTTCTACTGTACTCACCACTATCACTGTTCAAACAGATCATACTCTTTACTGTTCTACTGTACTCACCACTATCACTGTTCAAACAGATCATACTCTTTACTGTTCTACTGTACTCACCACTATCACTGTTCAAACAGATCATACTCTTTACTGTATCACTGTACTCACCACTATCACTGTTCAAACAGATCATACTCTTTACTGTTCTACTGTACTCACCACTATCACTGTTCAAACAGATCATACTCTTTACTGTTCTACTGTACTCACCACTATCACTGTTCAAACAGATCATACTCTTTACTGTTCTACTGTACTCACCACTATCACTGTTCAAACAGATCATACTCTTTACTGTTCTACTGTACTCACCACTATCACTGTTCAAACAGATCATACTCTTTACTGTATCACTGTACTCACCACTATCACTGTTCAAACAGATCATACTCTTTACTGTATCACTGTACTCACCACTATCACTGTTCAAACAGATCATACTCTTTACTGTTCTACTGTACTCACCACTATCACTGTTCAAACAGATCATACTCTTTACTGTACTCACCACTATCACTGTTCAAACAGATCATACTCTTTACTGTTCTACTGTACTCACCACTATCACTGTTCAAACAGATCATACTCTTTACTGTACTCACCACTATCACTGTTCAAACAGATCATACTCTTTACTGTATCACTGTACTCACCACTATCACCGTTCAAACAGATCATACTCTTTACTGTTCTACTGTACTCACCACTATCACTGTTCAAACAGATCATACTCTTTACTGTTCTACTGTACTCACCACTATCACTGTTCAAACAGATCATACTCTTTACTGTTCTACTGTACTCACCACTATCACTGTTCAAACAGATCATACTCTTTACTGTTCTACTGTACTCACCACTATCACTGTTCAAACAGATCATACTCTTTACTGTTCTACTGTACTCACCACTATCACTGTTCAAACAGATCATACTCTTTACTGTATCACTGTACTCACCACTATCACTGTTCAAACAGATCATACTCTTTACTGTTCTACTGTACTCACCACTATCACTGTTCAAACAGATCATACTCTTTACTGTTCTACTGTACTCACCACTATCACTGTTCAAACAGATCATACTCTTTACTGTTCTACTGTACTCACCACTATCACTGTTCAAACAGATCATACTCTTTACTGTTCTACTGTACTCACCACTATCACTGTTCAAACAGATCATACTCTTTACTGTATCACTGTACTCACCACTATCACTGTTCAAACAGATCATACTCTTTACTGTTCTACTGTACTCACCACTATCACTGTTCAAACAGATCATACTCTTTACTGTACTCACCACTATCACTGTTCAAACAGATCTTACTCTTTACTGTATCACTGTACTCACCACTATCACTGTTCAAACAGATCATACTCTTTACTGTATCACTGTACTCACCACTATCACTGTTCAAACAGATCATACTCTTTACTGTATCACTGTACTCACCACTATCACTGTTCAAACAGATCATACTCTTTACTGTTCTACTGTACTCACCACTATCACTGTTCAAACAGATCATACTCTTTACTGTTCTACTGTACTCACCACTATCACTGTTCAAACATATCATACTCTTTACTGTTCTACTGGACTCACCACTATCACTGTTCAAACAGATCATACTCTTTACTGTTCTACTGTACTCACCACTATCACTGTTCAAACAGATCATACTCTTTACTGTTCTACTGTACTCACCACTATCACTGTTCAAACAGATCATACTCTTTACTGTTCTACTGTACTCACCACTATCACTGTTCAAACAGATCATACTCTTTACTGTTCTACTGTACTCACCACTATCACTGTTCAAACAGATCATACTCTTTACTGTACTACTGTACTCACAACTATCACTGTTCAAACAGATCATACTCTTTACTGTTCTACTGTACTCACCACTATCACTGTTCAAACAGATCATACTCTTTACTGTTCTACTGTACTCACCACTATCACTGTTCAAACAGATCATACTCTTTACTGTTCTACTGTACTCACCACTATCACTGTTCAAACAGATCATACTCTTTACTGTTCTACTGTACTCACCACTATCACTGTTCAAACAGATCATACTCTTTACTGTTCTACTGTACTCACCACTATCACTGTTCAAACAGATCATACTCTTTACTGTTCTACTGTACTCACCACTATCACTGTTCAAACAGATCATACTCTTTACTGTATCACTGTACTCACCACTATCACTGTTCAAATAGATCATACTCTTTACTGTTCTACTGTACTCACCACTATCACTGTTCAAACAGATCATACTCTTTACTGTACTCACCACCATCACTGTTCAAACAGATCATACTCTTTACTGTTCTACTGTACTCACCACTATCACTGTTCAAACAGATCACACTCTTTACTGTTCTACTGTACTCACCACTATCACTGTTCAAACAGATCATACTCTTTACTGTTCTACTGTACTCACCACTATCACTGTTCAAACAGATCATACTCTTTACTGTACTCACCACTATCACTGTTCAAACAGATCATACTCTTTACTGTTCTACTGTACTCACCACTATCACTGTTCAAACAGATCATACTCTTTACTGTACTACTGTACTCACCACTATCACTGTTCAAACAGATCATACTCTTTACTGTTCTACTGTACTCACCACTATCACTGTTCAAACAGATCATACTCTTTACTGTTCTACTGTACTCACCACTATCACTGTTCAAACAGATCATACTATTTACTGTTCTACTGTACTCACCACTATCACTGTTCAAACAGATCATACTCTTTACTGTTCTACTGTACTCACCACTATCACTGTTCAAACATATCATACTCTTTACTGTTCTACTGTACTCACCACTATCACTGTTCAAACAGATCATACTCTTTACTGTACTCACCACTATCACTGTTCAAACAGATCATACTCTTTACTGTTCTACTGTACTCACCACTATCACTGTTCAAACAGATCATACTCTTTACTGTTCTACTGTACTCACCACTATCACTGTTCAAACAGATCATACTCTTTACTGTACTCACCACTATCACTGTTCAAACAGATCATACTCTTTACTGTTCTACTGTACTCACCACTATCACTGTTCAAACAGATCATACTCTTTACTGTACTCACCACTATCACTGTTCAAACAGATCATACTCTTTACTGTTATACTGTACTCACCACTATCACTGTTCAAACAGATCATACTCTTTACTGTACTCACCACTATCACTGTTCAAACAGATCATACTCTTTACTGTTCTACTGTACTCACCACTATCACTGTTCAAACAGATCATACTCTTTACTGTACTCACCACTATCACTGTTCAAACAGATCATACTCTTTACTGTTCTACTGTACTCACCACTATCACTGTTCAAACAGATCATACTCTTTACTGTACTACTGTACTCACCACTATCACTGTTCAAACAGATCATACTCTTTACTGTTCTACTGTACTCAACACTATCACTGTTCAAACAGATCATACTCTTTACTGTATCACTGTACTCACCACTATCACTGTTCAAACAGATCATACTCTTTACTGTACTCACCACTATCACTGTTCAAACAGATCATACTCTTTACTGTATCACTGTACTCACCACTATCACTGTTCAAACAGATCATACTCTTTACTGTACTCACCACTATCACTGTTCAAACAGATCATACTCTTTACTGTACTCACCACTATCACTGTTCAAACAGATCATACTCTTTACTGTACTTGTAGTTTTTCACTCTGAAAATGTACAATTGTTCATAGAATACAATCTCTTATTTTTTAGGTCTGGAAGAACAGATTGATATTTGAGTGTAATTCCCCATTAATTGAGCATCTGGCCCTTTCATTCAGCTAGCGCGAGAGGAATGTGCCGTCTAATGTGCCGGTCTAGTGCTGCTGCTCATTTTATGGGAGAGCAACTAACAAATTCTAGATTAAAAATGATATACTTTCTCATGATATACTTCTGCCAGGTAAGTCTACTTTGCAGTTAACATTGAATTGAGAAGGTTTTAGGGGAAAGTATTTCTGTCAACCCACAAGACGGTTATCACATCAACTGGCTACACGGAGTGATAGACAAACGCGCGCAACACACAGAAAGACAGACGGGCAATATTGCTCCAAATTAATTGGCAGATATTCTGTTACGGTTGGCTTTTTAAGCCAACAGTGGCTAACCAGGGGTGGGATAATGTCAATGTTGCTTTGATTAGATAGTAAGGTGTCTGATGCTTGTGAGATTTTTTTATGACAGTTTGTGGTGGAACACGTGAAAATTGCATGTACTTTCAGAATTGTTTGGGGAGATACACATGGTGGCCTGCAACCTATCTTTGGTATAGAGTCATACAGTCTGTTAGTTTACTGTTGTTCTAGAGTATAGAGTCATACAGTCTGTTGTTAGTTTACTGTTGTTCTAGAGTATAGAGTCATACAGTCTGTTGTTAGTTTACTGTTGTTCTAGAGTATAGAGTCATACAGTCTGTTGTTAGTTTACTGTTGTTCTAGAGTATAGAGTCATACAGTCTGTTGTTAGTTTACTGTTGTTCTAGAGTATAGAGTCATACAGTCTGTTGTTAGTTTACTGTTGTTCTAGAGTATAGAGTCATCCAGTCTGTTGTTAGTTTACTGTTGTTCTAGAGTATAGAGTCATACAGTCTGTTAGTTTACTGTTGTTCTAGAGTATAGAGTCATACAGTCTGTTGTTAGTTTACTGTTGTTCTAGAGTATAGAGTCATACAGTCTGTTGTTAGTTTACTGTTGTTCTAGAGTATAGAGTCATACAGTCTGTTGTTAGTTTACTGTTGTTCTAGAGTATAGAGTCATCCAGTCTGTTGTTAGTTTACTGTTGTTCTAGAGTATAGAGTCATACAGTCTGTTGTTAGTTTACTGTTGTTCTAGAGTATAGAGTCATACCGTCTGTTGTTAGTTTACTGTTGTTCTAGAGTATAGAGTCATACAGTCTGTTAGTTTACTGTTGTTCTAGAGTATAGAGTCATACAGTATGTTGTTAGTTTACTGTTGTTCTAGAGTATAGAGTCATACAGTCTGTTGTTAGTTTACTGTTGTTCTAGAGTATAGAGTCATACAGTCTGTTGTTAGTTTACTGTTGTTCTAGAGTATAGAGTCATACAGTCTGTTGTTAGTTTACTGTTGTTCTAGAGTATAGAGTCATACAGTCTGTTGTTAGTTTACTGTTGTTCTAGAGTATAGAGTCATCCAGTCTGTTGTTAGTTTACTGTTGTTCTAGAGTATAGAGTCATACAGTCTGTTGTTAGTTTACTGTTGTTCTAGAGTATAGAGTCATACAGTCTGTTGTTAGTTTACTGTTGTTCTAGAGTATAGAGTCATACAGTCTGTTGTTAGTTTACTGTTGTTCTAGAGTATAGAGTCATACAGTCTGTTGTTAGTTTACTGTTGTTCTAGAGTATAGAGTCATACAGTCTGTTGTTAGTTTACTGTTGTTCTAGAGTATAGAGTCATACAGTCTGTTGTTAGTTTACTGTTGTTCTAGAGTATAGAGTCATACAGTCTGTTGTTAGTTTACTGTTGTTCTAGAGTATAGAGTCATACAGTCTGTTGTTAGTTTACTGTTGTTCTAGAGTATAGAGTCATACAGTCTGTCGTTAGTTTACTGTTGTTCTAGAGTATAGAGTCATACAGTCTGTTGTTCTCTTGCTATCTCTCTCAGAATGACCTTCTTGATCCAAACCAGTCAGGTTTCAAGACTGGTCATTCAACTGAGACTGCTCTTCTCTGTGTCACGGAGGCTCTCCACACTGCCAACTCTCTCTCCTATGCTCTTGTCCTTTAGACCTGTCTGCTGCCTTTGATACTGTGAACCATCAGATCCTCCTCTCCACCCTCTCCGAGCTGGGCATCTCCGGCGCGGCTCACTCTTGGATTGCGTCCTACCTGACCGTTCGCTCCGACCAAGGACTGCCCGTTCCATGATCTCGCCATCACGGTTGACAACTCCGCTGTGTCCTCCTCCCAGAGTGCGAAGAGCCTAGGCGTGACCCTGGACAACACCCTGTCGTTCTCCGCCAACATCAAGGCGGTGACCCGCTCCTGCAGGTTCATGCTCTACAACATTCGGAGAGTACGACCCTGCCTTACACAGGAAGCGGCACAGGTCCTAATCCAGGCACTTGTCATCTCCCGTCTGGATTACTGCAACTCGCTGTTGGCTGGGCTCCCTGCCTGTGCCATTAAACCCCTACAACTCATCCAGAATGCCGCAGCCCGTCTGGTGTTCAACCTTCCCAAGTTCTCTCACGTCACCCCGCTCCTCCGCACACTCCACTGGCTTCCAGTTGAAGCTCGCATCTGTTACAAGACCATGGTGCTTGCCTATGGAGCTGTGAGGGGAACGGCACCTCCGTACCTTCAGGCTCTGATCAGTCCCTACACCCAAACGAGGGCATTGCGTTCATCCACCTCTGGCCTGCTGGCTCCCCTTCCTCTGCGGAAGCATAGTTCCCGCTCAGCCCAGTCAAAACTGTTCGCTGCTCTGGCACCCCAATGGTGGAACAAGCTCCCTCACGACGCCAGGACAGAGGAGTCACTCACCACCTTCCGGAGACATTTGAAACCCCACCTCTTTAAGGAATACCTGGGATAGGATAAAGTAATCCTTTCCACAAAAAGGAAAAGAAAAAATGACAAAAAACATAAAGTAAAAAAATAAATAAAAAAATGAAAAAAAAAAAAAATTTGTCAAGTGTTTATCCCACTGGCTATAAGGTGAATGCACCAATTTGTAAGTCGCTCTGGATAAGAGCGTCTGCTAAATGACGTAAATGTAAATGTTAGTTTACTGTTGTTCTAGAGTATAGTCATTTCCTCTCCTCTCCTCTCCTCAGAGTTCCAGAGGTTCTAGAGGCAGCAACATGGTTTCCTGCTCTCCAGCTGGCCACAACTGTCTCTGTCTATATGACTCTATACTATAACTCTATAATAGTGGGGAGGTGTTTCTCTGTCTCCAACTGTCTCTGTCTATATGACTCTATACTATAACTCTATAATAGTGGGGAGGTGTTTCTCTGTCTCCAACTGTCTCTGGCTATATGACTCTATACTATAACTCTATAATAGTGGGGAGGTGTTTCTCTGTCTCCAACTGTCTCTGTCTGTATGACTCTATACTATAACTCTATAATAGTGGGGAGGTGTTTCTCTGTCTCCAACTGTCTCTGTGTCACGGATTCTGCCGAGACTGCTCCTCCTCCTGGTTCGGGCAGGCTTCGGCGTTCGCCGTCCCCGGAGTACTAGCTGCCACCGCTCTATGTTTCGTAGTGTGATTGCTTTTGTCTGTCTTTTACACCTGTGTCCATTTGTGTGTTGATTACTTGTCTTATAAGTTCCTTGTTTTGCATTAGTCTGATTGTGTGTTGTTATTTTCTGCCTGTCGTGCAGAGCTGCGTGTCTGCACTCTGTCTTTGGTTGGGATTATTGTTTACGCGTGTTTGCGTAATTGCCTCGCCTCCGTCTGTCTTCGAGGTCGTGTTTTGTTTGTTGCTCTTTGGACTATTAAAGTCTTTTTGGACGTATCCTCTGTGTCCTGCGCCTGACTCCTCCACCACATCCACATCGGAACAACTGACAGAACAACACACCTAAACTATGGAGTCAGCAGGAACAGCGGCGGCACCCGAATCCCTGGAAGACCGGATCAGCTACCAAGACACCATGATCCGGCAACTTGGGGCCGCCATGGACGAGGTGTCCAACACTCTGCGCCGGTTGGTGACTCGAGATGTGCCCACGCACTCTTACACCATCCCATCACCAACGGCCAGTCCTCCTCTCTCAGCACCGGAACCCAGTGGCATTCGGCTCTCGCTCCCGAGGGCATATGACGGTTCTGCAGCCGGGTGTCAGGGGTTCCTCCTGCAGGTGGAACTCTACCTGGCCACAATACACCCGGCGCCCTCGGGATACGAGATCGTCTCCGCCCTCATCTCCTGTCTATCCGGCAAGGCGTTGGAGTGGGCCAACGCCGAATGGAGGGGAATAGACGCCGCTACCATCACCTACGCGGAGTTCTCCCGCCGCTTCAGGGCTGTCTTCAATCATCCACCTGAGGGGAAAGCGGCGGGAGAGCGTCTGTTCCACCTCCGACAGGGGAAGGGGAGCGCACAGGAGTTCGCACTGGAGTTCCGGACGCTAGCGGCGGATGCGGGGTGGAATGAGAGGGCCCTCATCGACCACTACCGGTGTAGCCTACGAGAGGACGTTCGTCGTGAGCTGGCCTGCAGGGACACCAACCTGTCGTTCGACCAGTTGGTGGACATTTCCATCCGTCTAGACACCCTGCTGGCTACCCGCGGACGTCCCGAGTGGGGGTCGTCCATTCCACCCTCCAGCACCTCCGAGCCGATTCCCATGGAGCTCGGGGGTGCTGGCGCTAGAGAGAGGAGGAGAGAGAACCCGAGGGGGGCCATCCCCTGCACCAACTGTGGTCGTGGAGGACACACCGCGGCCAGGTGCTGGGGAGGGTCTCCTGGGAGAGGGGACAACAGGTCACGCACTGGGGAGTCATTTCAGGTGAGTAGGCGCCCCACTTACCCAGAGCTTTCTGTTGGTCACATGAGTATTCCTGTGAGATTTCCACAGGTGGCACCTCATTCCCAGCATAAGGCGCTAGTAGATTCAGGCGCAGCTGGGAACTTTATTGATCGGGCATTTTGTTGTAGGTTACACGGCTACCTCCTCATAGACAGGGGGACTGTGCGATAAATCTCCAAACAGGAGCGGCTCTTCCACGGAGTCGTGTGTATCCCCTGTCTCAAGAGGAGACAGCGGCTATGGAGACTTACATAGCCGAGTCCTTGGCACAGGGATACATACGGTCCTCCACTTCCCCGGTTTCCTTGAGTTTCTTCTTTGTGAAGAAGAAGGACGGGGGATTGCGCCCGTGTATTGATTACCGTAGTCTCAATCAGATCACAGTTAAGTACAGTTACCCACTTCCACTGATTGCGACTATGACGGAATCGTTACGCGGAGCGCAGTTCTTCACAAAGTTGGATCTCAGGAGCGCGTACAATCTGGTGCGCATTAGGGAGGGGGATGAATGGAAAACAGCATTTAGCACCACCTCGGGTCATTACGAGTATCTCGTCATGCCATACGGGTTAATGAATGCTCCTTCAGTCTTCCAATCCTTTGTTGACGAGATTTTCCGGGACATGCATGGGCAGGGTGTAGTAGTGTACATCGACGACATCCTAGTGTACTCTTCTACACGAGCCGAGCATGTAGCCCTGGTGCGCCGAGTGTTGAGAAGACTGTTGGAGCATGACTTGTATGTCAAGGCAGAGAAATGCCTGTTCTTCCAGGAGTCCGTCTCCTTTTTGGGTTATCGGTTGTCCGCATCTGGTGTGGAGATAGAGGTAGACCGTGTATCGGCCGTGCGTAATTGGCAAACTCCAACCACTGTAAAAGAGGTGCAGCAGTTCTTGGGTTTTGCTAATTACTACCGGAGGTTTATTCGGGGTTTTGGACAAGTTGCAGCTCCCATTACTTCCCTGCTAAAGGGGGGTCCGGTTCGTTTGCAGTGGTCGGCTGAGGCGGACAGGGCATTTGTCAAACTGAAGAACCTGTTCACCTCGGCCCCGGTGCTGGCGCATCCGGATCCCTCTTTACCATTCCAAGTAGAGGTAGACGCGTCCGAGACCGGTATTGGGGCAGTCCTGTCACAACGGTCCGGCACGCCACCTAAACTCCGCCCCTGTGCGTTCTACTCCAAGAAGCTCAGCTCGGCGGAGCGCAACTATGACGTTGGGGACAGGGAGCTGTTAGCCGTAGTCCAGGCCCTAAAGGTGTGGAGGCATTGGCTTGAGGGGGCTCAACACCCTTTCCTCATTCTGACTGATCACCGTAACCTGGAGTACATCCGGGCAGCTAGGAGATTGAACCCTCGTCAGGCTAGGTGGAACATGTTCCTAACCCGGTTTGTTTTTAAGATCACATACATCCCTGGGTCCCAGAACGCTAAGGCAGACGCCCTGTCCCGGCGGTATGACACAGAGGAGAGGTCCATTGAGCCTACTTCCATACTGCCGGAGTCTTGTCTGGTGGCTCCGGTGGTATGGGAGGTCGATGCGGAAATCGAGCGGGCACTGCGTACCGACCCTACTCCCCCCGAGTGTCTTGTGGGGCGGACGTACGTTCCGCTCGAGGTTCGTGATCGTCTTATTTATTGGGCTCATACATCACCCTCCTCTGGACATCCAGGTATTGGCCGGACCGTGCACTGTCTTAGCATGAAATACTGGTGGCCAACGTTAGCTAAGGATGTGAGGGTTTATGTCTCCTCCTGCTCGGTGTGTGCCCAGTGTAAGGCGCCTAGACATTTGCCCAGGGGTAAGTTACATCCCCTGCCCGTTCCACAACGACCATGGTCCCACCTATCGGTGGATTTTGTAACCGACCTACCCCCCTCCCAGGGGAATACCACCATTTTGGTCGTTGTGGATCGGTTTTCCAAGGCCTGTCGTCTCCTTCCAATGCCGGGTCTCCCTACTGCCCTACAAACCGCTGAGGCCCTATTTACCCATGTGTTCCGGCACTATGGGGTCCCGAGGATATTGTGTCTGACCGAGGTCCCCAGTTCACCTCCAGAGTTTGGGGGGCGTTCATGGAACGATTGGGGGTCTCGGTAAGCCTTACCTCGGGGTACCACCCAGAGAGCAATGGGCAGGTGGAACGTGTCAACCAGGATGTGGGTAGGTTTTTGAGGTCCTATTGCCGGGACCGGCCGGAGGAGTGGTCTAGGTTCATATCCTGGGCAGAGATGGCCCAGAACTCTCTCCGCCACTCCTCCACCAATTTAACACCTTTCCAGTGTGTTTTAGGTTATCAGCCGGTCCTGGCACCATGGCACGAGAGCCAGATCGAGGCCCCTGCGGTGGACGAGTGGATTCGGTGCTCGGAGGAGACGTGGGACGCTGCCCATGTCCATCTGCAGCGTGCCATCCGTCAACAAAAGGCGAGCGCCGATCGCCACCGCAGTGAGGGACCGGTGTACCCACCGGGAGATCGAGTCTGGCTCTCGACTCGAAACCTGCCCCTCCGCCTGCCCTGCCGGAAGCTGGGTCGGCGGTTTGTGGGGCCCTTCAAAGTCCTGAGAAGATTGAACGAGGTGTGTTACAGGTTACAACTGCCTATAGAGTACAAAAATATTAACCCCTCGTTCCATGTGTCTCTTCTCAGGCCGGTGGTAGCTGGCCCACTCCAAGAAGATGAGATAGGAGAGACCCCTCCGCCCCCTTTGGACATCGAGGGGGCCCCGGCGTACAGGGTCCGGACCATCTTGGACTCGAGGCGCCGGATGAGTGGTCTCCAGTATCTCGTGGAGTGGGAGGGGTACGGTCCGGAGGAACGGTGCTGGGTGCCCAGGAGGGACATCCTCGATCCATCCCTCCTGACTGAGTTCCACCGTGGGCATCCCACGCGCCCGGGTCCGCGTCCTCCTGGCCGTCCCCGAGGCCGGGGTCGGCGCACGGCTGGAGCCGCGCGTCAAGGGGGGGGTACTGTCACGGATTCTGCCGAGACTGCTCCTCCTCCTGGTTCGGGCAGGCTTCGGCGTTCGCCGTCCCCGGAGTACTAGCTGCCACCGCTCTATGTTTCGTAGTGTGATTGCTTTTGTCTGTCTTTTACACCTGTGTCCATTTGTGTGTTGATTACTTGTCTTATAAGTTCCTTGTTTTGCATTAGTCTGATTGTGTGTTGTTATTTTCTGCCTGTCGTGCAGAGCTGCGTGTCTGCACTCTGTCTTTGGTTGGGATTATTGTTTACGCGTGTTTGCGTAATTGCCTCGCCTCCGTCTGTCTTCGAGGTCGTGTTTTGTTTGTTGCTCTTTGGACTATTAAAGTCTTTTTGGACGTATCCTCTGTGTCCTGCGCCTGACTCCTCCACCACATCCACATCGGAACAACTGACAGAACAACACACCTAAACTATGGAGTCAGCAGGAACAGCGGCGGCACCCGAATCCCTGGAAGACCGGATCAGCTACCAAGACACCATGATCCGGCAACTTGGGGCCGCCATGGACGAGGTGTCCAACACTCTGCGCCGGTTGGTGACTCGAGATGTGCCCACGCACTCTTACACCATCCCATCACCAACGGCCAGTCCTCCTCTCTCAGCACCGGAACCCAGTGGCATTCGGCTCTCGCTCCCGAGGGCATATGACGGTTCTGCAGCCGGGTGTCAGGGGTTCCTCCTGCAGGTGGAACTCTACCTGGCCACCATACACCCGGCGCCCTCGGGATACGAGAGCGTCTCCGCCCTCATCTCCTGTCTATCCGGCAAGGCGTTGGAGTGGGCCAACGCCGAATGGAGGGGAATAGACGCCGCTACCATCACCTACGCGGAGTTCTCCCGCCGCTTCAGGGCTGTCTTCAATCATCCACCTGAGGGGAAAGCGGCGGGAGAGCGTCTGTTCCACCTCCGACAGGGGAAGGGGAGCGCACAGGAGTTCGCACTGGAGTTCCGGACGCTAGCGGCGGATGCGGGGTGGAATGAGAGGGCCCTCATCGACCACTACCGGTGTAGCCTACGAGAGGACGTTCGTCGTGAGCTGGCCTGCAGGGACACCAACCTGTCGTTCGACCAGTTGGTGGACATTTCCATCCGTCTAGACACCCTGCTGGCTACCCGCGGACGTCCCGAGTGGGGGTCGTCCATTCCACCCTCCAGCACCTCCGAGCCGATTCCCATGGAGCTCGGGGGTGCTGGCGCTAGAGAGAGGAGGAGAGAGAACCCGAGGGGGGCCATCCCCTGCACCAACTGTGGTCGTGGAGGACACACCGCGGCCAGGTGCTGGGGAGGGTCTCCTGGGAGAGGGGACAACAGGTCACGCACTGGGGAGTCATTTCAGGTGAGTAGGCGCCCCACTTACCCAGAGCTTTCTGTTGGTCACATGAGTATTCCTGTGAGATTTCCACAGGTGGCACCTCATTCCCAGCATAAGGCGCTAGTAGATTCAGGCGCAGCTGGGAACTTTATTGATCGGGCATTTTGTTGTAGGTTACACGGCTACCTCCTCATAGACAGGGGGACTGTGCGATAAATCTCCAAACAGGAGCGGCTCTTCCACGGAGTCGTGTGTATCCCCTGTCTCAAGAGGAGACAGCGGCTATGGAGACTTACATAGCCGAGTCCTTGGCACAGGGATACATACGGTCCTCCACTTCCCCGGTTTCCTTGAGTTTCTTCTTTGTGAAGAAGAAGGACGGGGGATTGCGCCCGTGTATTGATTACCGTAGTCTCAATCAGATCACAGTTAAGTACAGTTACCCACTTCCACTGATTGCGACTATGACGGAATCGTTACGCGGAGCGCAGTTCTTCACAAAGTTGGATCTCAGGAGCGCGTACAATCTGGTGCGCATTAGGGAGGGGGATGAATGGAAAACAGCATTTAGCACCACCTCGGGTCATTACGAGTATCTCGTCATGCCATACGGGTTAATGAATGCTCCTTCAGTCTTCCAATCCTTTGTTGACGAGATTTTCCGGGACATGCATGGGCAGGGTGTAGTAGTGTACATCGACGACATCCTAGTGTACTCTTCTACACGAGCCGAGCATGTAGCCCTGGTGCGCCGAGTGTTGAGAAGACTGTTGGAGCATGACTTGTATGTCAAGGCAGAGAAATGCCTGTTCTTCCAGGAGTCCGTCTCCTTTTTGGGTTATCGGTTGTCCGCATCTGGTGTGGAGATAGAGGTAGACCGTGTATCGGCCGTGCGTAATTGGCAAACTCCAACCACTGTAAAAGAGGTGCAGCAGTTCTTGGGTTTTGCTAATTACTACCGGAGGTTTATTCGGGGTTTTGGACAAGTTGCAGCTCCCATTACTTCCCTGCTAAAGGGGGGTCCGGTTCGTTTGCAGTGGTCGGCTGAGGCGGACAGGGCATTTGTCAAACTGAAGAACCTGTTCACCTCGGCCCCGGTGCTGGCGCATCCGGATCCCTCTTTACCATTCCAAGTAGAGGTAGACGCGTCCGAGACCGGTATTGGGGCAGTCCTGTCACAACGGTCCGGCACGCCACCTAAACTCCGCCCCTGTGCGTTCTACTCCAAGAAGCTCAGCTCGGCGGAGCGCAACTATGACGTTGGGGACAGGGAGCTGTTAGCCGTAGTCCAGGCCCTAAAGGTGTGGAGGCATTGGCTTGAGGGGGCTCAACACCCTTTCCTCATTCTGACTGATCACCGTAACCTGGAGTACATCCGGGCAGCTAGGAGATTGAACCCTCGTCAGGCTAGGTGGAACATGTTCCTAACCCGGTTTGTTTTTAAGATCACATACATCCCTGGGTCCCAGAACGCTAAGGCAGACGCCCTGTCCCGGCGGTATGACACAGAGGAGAGGTCCATTGAGCCTACTTCCATACTGCCGGAGTCTTGTCTGGTGGCTCCGGTGGTATGGGAGGTCGATGCGGAAATCGAGCGGGCACTGCGTACCGACCCTACTCCCCCCGAGTGTCTTGTGGGGCGGACGTACGTTCCGCTCGAGGTTCGTGATCGTCTTATTTATTGGGCTCATACATCACCCTCCTCTGGACATCCAGGTATTGGCCGGACCGTGCACTGTCTTAGCATGAAATACTGGTGGCCAACGTTAGCTAAGGATGTGAGGGTTTATGTCTCCTCCTGCTCGGTGTGTGCCCAGTGTAAGGCGCCTAGACATTTGCCCAGGGGTAAGTTACATCCCCTGCCCGTTCCACAACGACTATGGTCCCACCTATCGGTGGATTTTGTAACCAACCTACCCCCCTCCCAGGGGAATACCACCATTTTGGTCGTTGTGGATCGGTTTTCCAAGGCCTGTCGTCTCCTTCCAATGCCGGGTCTCCCTACTGCCCTACAAACCGCTGAGGCCCTATTTACCCATGTGTTCCGGCACTATGGGGTCCCGAGGATATTGTGTCTGACCGAGGTCCCCAGTTCACCTCCAGAGTTTGGGGGGCGTTCATGGAACGATTGGGGGTCTCGGTAAGCCTTACCTCGGGGTACCACCCAGAGAGCAATGGGCAGGTGGAACGTGTCAACCAGGATGTGGGTAGGTTTTTGAGGTCCTATTGCCGGGACCGGCCGGAGGAG
Source organism: Coregonus lavaretus (assembly GCF_964263955.1). Classification (NCBI taxonomy): domain Eukaryota; kingdom Metazoa; phylum Chordata; class Actinopteri; order Salmoniformes; family Salmonidae; genus Coregonus; species Coregonus lavaretus. The sequence continues at coordinate 19,955 of NW_028165119.1, forward strand.
TGGTCTAGGTTCATATCCTGGGCAGAGATGGCCCAGAACTCTCTCCGCCACTCCTCCACCAATTTAACACCTTTCCAGTGTGTTTTAGGTTATCAGCCGGTCCTGGCACCATGGCACGAGAGCCAGATCGAGGCCCCTGCGGTGGACGAGTGGATTCGGTGCTCGGAGGAGACGTGGGACGCTGCCCATGTCCATCTGCAGCGTGCCATCCGTCAACAAAAGGCGAGCGCCGATCGCCACCGCAGTGAGGGACCGGTGTACCCACCGGGAGATCGAGTCTGGCTCTCGACTCGAAACCTGCCCCTCCGCCTGCCCTGCCGGAAGCTGGGTCGGCGGTTTGTGGGGCCCTTCAAAGTCCTGAGAAGATTGAACGAGGTGTGTTACAGGTTACAACTGCCTATAGAGTACAAAAATATTAACCCCTCGTTCCATGTGTCTCTTCTCAGGCCGGTGGTAGCTGGCCCACTCCAAGAAGATGAGATAGGAGAGACCCCTCCGCCCCCTTTGGACATCGAGGGGGCCCCGGCGTACAGGGTCCGGACCATCTTGGACTCGAGGCGCCGGATGAGTGGTCTCCAGTATCTCGTGGAGTGGGAGGGGTACGGTCCGGAGGAACGGTGCTGGGTGCCCAGGAGGGACATCCTCGATCCATCCCTCCTGACTGAGTTCCACCGTGGGCATCCCACGCGCCCGGGTCCGCGTCCTCCTGGCCGTCCCCGAGGCCGGGGTCGGCGCACGGCTGGAGCCGCGCGTCAAGGGGGGGGTACTGTCACGGATTCTGCCGAGACTGCTCCTCCTCCTGGTTCGGGCAGGCTTCGGCGTTCGCCGTCCCCGGAGTACTAGCTGCCACCGCTCTATGTTTCGTAGTGTGATTGCTTTTGTCTGTCTTTTACACCTGTGTCCATTTGTGTGTTGATTACTTGTCTTATAAGTTCCTTGTTTTGCATTAGTCTGATTGTGTGTTGTTATTTTCTGCCTGTCGTGCAGAGCTGCGTGTCTGCACTCTGTCTTTGGTTGGGATTATTGTTTACGCGTGTTTGCGTAATTGCCTCGCCTCCGTCTGTCTTCGAGGTCGTGTTTTGTTTGTTGCTCTTTGGACTATTAAAGTCTTTTTGGACGTATCCTCTGTGTCCTGCGCCTGACTCCTCCACCACATCCACATCGGAACAACTGACACTCTGTCTGTATGACTCTATACTATAACTCTGTCTATAATAGTGGGGAGGTGTTTCTCTGTCTCCAACTGTCTCTGTCTATATGACTCTATACTATAACTCTATAATAGTGGGGAGGTGTTTCTCTGTCTCCAACTGTTTCTGTCTATATGACTCTATACTATAACTCTATAATAGTGGGGAGGTGTTTCTCTGTCTCCAACTGTCTCTGTCTATATGACTCTATACTATAACTCTATAATAGTGGGGAGGTGTTTCTCTGTCTCCAACTGTCTCTGTCTATATGACTCTATACTATAACTCTGTCTATAATAGTGGGGAGGTGTTTCTCTGTCTCCAACTGTCTCTGTCTATATGACTCTATACTATAACTCTATAATAGTGGGGAGGTGTTTCTCTGTCTCCAACTGTCTCTGTCTATATGACTCTATACTATAACTCTATAATAGTGGGGAGGTGTTTCTCTGTCTCCAACTGTCTCTGTCTATATGACTCTATACTATAACTCTATAATAGTGGGGAGGTGTTTCTCTGTCTCCAACTGTCTCTGTCTATATGACTCTATACTATAACTCTATAATAGTGGGGAGGTGTTTCTCTGTCTCCAACTGTCTCTGTCTATATGACTCTATACTATAACTCTATAATAGTGGGGAGGTGTTTCTCTGTCTCCAACTGTCTCTGTCTATATGACTCTATACTATAACTCTGTCTATAATAGTGGGGAGGTGTTTCTCTGTCTCCAACTGTCTCTGTCTATATGACTCTATACTATAACTCTATAATAGTGGGGAGGTGTTTCTCTGTCTCCAACTGTCTCTGTCTATATGACTCTATACTATAACTCTATAATAGTGGGGAGGTGTTTCTCTGTCTCCAACTGTCTCTGTCTATATGACTCTATACTATAACTCTATAATAGTGGGGAGGTGTTTCTCTGTCTCCAACTGTCTCTGTCTATATGACTCTATACTATAACTCTGTCTATAATAGTGGGGAGGTGTTTCTCTGTCTCCAACTGTCTCTGTCTATATGACTCTAAACTATAACTCTGTCTATAATAGTGGGGAGGTGTTTCTCTGTCTCCAACTGTCTCTGTCTATATGACTCTATACTATAACTCTATAATAGTGGGGAGGTGTTTCTCTGTCTCCAACTGTCTCTGTCTATATGACTCTATACTATAACTCTATAATAGTGGGGAGGTGTTTCTCTGTCTCCAACTGTCTCTGTCTGTATGACTCTATACTATAACTCTGTCTATAATAGTGGGGAGGTGTTTCTCTGTCTCCAACTGTCTCTGTCTATATGACTCTATACTATAACTCTATAATAGTGGGGAGGTGTTTCTCTGTCTCCAACTGTCTCTGTCTATATGACTCTATACTATAACTCTGTCTATAATAGTGGGGAGGTGTTTCTCTGTCTCCAACTGTCTCTGTCTATATGACTCTATACTATAACTCTATAATAGTGGGGAGGTGTTTCTCTGTCTCCAACTGTCTCTGTCTGTATGACTCTATACTATAACTCTATAATAGTGGGGAGGTGTTTCTCTGTCTCCAACTGTCTCTGTCTATATGACTCTATACTATAACTCTGTCTATAATAGTGGGGAGGTGTTTCTCTGTCTCCAACTGTCTCTGTCTATATGACTCTATACTATAACTCTATAATAGTGGGGAGGTGTTTCTCTGTCTCCAACTGTCTCTGTCTGTATGACTCTATACTATAACTCTATAATAGTGGGAGGTGTTTCTCTGTCTCCAACTGTCTCTGTCTATATGACTCTATACTATAACTCTGTCTATAATAGTGGGGAGGTGTTTCTCTGTCTCCAACTGTCTCTGTCTATATGACTCTATACTATAACTCTATAATAGTGGGGAGGTGTTTCTCTGTCTCCAACTGTCTCTGTCTATATGACTCTATACTATAACTCTGTCTATAATAGTGGGGAGGTGTTTCTCTGTCTCCAACTGTCTCTGGCTATATGACTCTATACTATAACTCTATAATAGTGGGGAGGTGTTTCTCTGTCTCCAACTGTCTCTGTCTATATGACTCTATACTATAACTCTATAATAGTGGGGAGGTGTTTCTCTGTCTCCAACTGTCTCTGTCTATATGACTCTATACTATAACTCTATAATAGTGGGGAGGTGTTTCTCTGTCTCCAACTGTCTCTGTCTATATGACTCTATACTATAACTCTATAATAGTGGGGAGGTGTTTCTCTGTCTCCAACTGTCTCTGTCTATATGACTCTATACTATAACTCTATAATAGTGGGGAGGTGTTTCTCTGTCTCCAACTGTCTCTGTCTGTATGACTCTATACTATAACTCTGTCTATATAGTGGGGAGGTGTTTCTCTGTCTCCAACTGTCTCTGTCTATATGACTCTATACTATAACTCTATAATAGTGGGGAGGTGTTTCTCTGTCTCCAACTGTCTCTGTCTGTATGACTCTATACTATAACTCTATAATAGTGGGGAGGTGTTTCTCTGTCTCCAACTGTCTCTGTCTATATGACTCTATACTATAACTCTGTCTATAATAGTGGGGAGGTGTTTCTCTGTCTCCAACTGTCTCTGTCTATATGACTCTATACTATAACTCTATAATAGTGGGGAGGTGTTTCTCTGTCTCCAACTGTCTCTGTCTATATGACTCTATACTATAACTCTATAATAGTGGGGAGGTGTTTCTCTGTCTCCAACTGTCTCTGTCTATATGACTCTATACTATAACTCTATAATAGTGGGGAGGTGTTTCTCTGTCTCCAACTGTCTCTGTCTATATGACTCTATACTATAACTCTATAATAGTGGGGAGGTGTTTCTCTGTCTCCAACTGTCTCTGTCTATATGACTCTATACTATAACTCTATAATAGTGGGGAGGTGTTTCTCTGTCTCCAACTGTCTCTGTCTGTATGACTCTATACTATAACTCTGTCTATAATAGTGGGGAGGTGTTTCTCTGTCTCCAACTGTCTCTGTCTATATGACTCTATACTATAACTCTATAATAGTGGGGAGGTGTTTCTCTGTCTCCAACTGTCTCTGTCTATATGACTCTATACTATAACTCTGTCTATAATAGTGGGGAGGTGTTTCTCTGTCTCCAACTGTCTCTGTCTGTATGACTCTATACTATAACTCTATAATAGTGGGGAGGTGTTTCTCTGTCTCCAACTGTCTCTGTCTATATGACTCTATACTATAACTCTATAATAGTGGGGAGGTGTTTCTCTGTCTCCAACTGTCTCTGTCTATATGACTCTATACTATAACTCTATAATAGTGGGGAGGTGTTTCTCTGTCTCCAACTGTCTCTGTCTATATGACTCTATACTATAACTCTATAATAGTGGGGAGGTGTTTCTCTGTCTCCAACTGTCTCTGTCTATATGACTCTATACTATAACTCTATAATAGTGGGGAGGTGTTTCTCTGTCTCCAACTGTCTCTGTCTGTATGACTCTATACTATAACTCTGTCTATAATAGTGGGGAGGTGTTTCTCTGTCTCCAACTGTCTCTGTCTATATGACTCTATACTATAACTCTATAATAGTGGGGAGGTGTTTCTCTGTCTCCAACTGTCTCTGTCTATATGACTCTATACTATAACTCTGTCTATAATAGTGGGGAGGTGTTTCTCTGTCTCCAACTGTCTCTGTCTGTATGACTCTATACTATAACTCTATAATAGTGGGGAGGTGTTTCTCTGTCTCCAACTGTCTCTGTCTATATGACTCTATACTATAACTCTGTCTATAATAGTGGGGAGGTGTTTCTCTGTCTCCAACTGTCTCTGTCTATATGACTCTATACTATAACTCTATAATAGTGGGGAGGTGTTTCTCTGTCTCCAACTGTCTCTGTCTATATGACTCTATACTATAACTCTATAATAGTGGGGAGGTGTTTCTCTGTCTCCAACTGTCTCTGTCTATATGACTCTATACTATAACTCTATAATAGTGGGGAGGTGTTTCTCTGTCTCCAACTGTCTCTGTCTATATGACTCTATACTATAACTCTATAATAGTGGGGAGGTGTTTCTCTGTCTCCAACTGTCTCTGTCTATATGACTCTATACTATAACTCTTCTATAATAGTGGGGAGGTGTTTCTCTGTCTCCAACTGTCTCTGTCTATATGACTCTATACTATAACTCTATAATAGTGGGGAGGTGTTTCTCTGTCTCCAACTGTCTCTGTCTATATGACTCTATACTATAACTCTATAATAGTGGGGAGGTGTTTCTCTGTCTCCAACTGTCTCTGTCTATATGACTCTATACTATAACTCTATAATAGTGGGGAGGTGTTTCTCTGTCTCCAACTGTCTCTGTCTATATGACTCTATACTATAACTCTATAATAGTGGGGAGGTGTTTCTCTGTCTCCAACTGTCTCTGTCTATATGACTCTATACTATAACTCTATAATAGTGGGGAGGTGTTTCTCTGTCTCCAACTGTCTCTGTCTATATGACTCTATACTATAACTCTATAATAGTGGGGAGGTGTTTCTCTGTCTCCAACTGTCTCTGTCTATATGACTCTATACTATAACTCTATAATAGTGGGGAGGTGTTTCTCTGTCTCCAACTGTCTCTGTCTATATGACTCTATACTATAACTCTATAATAGTGGGGAGGTGTTTCTCTGTCTCCAACTGTCTCTGTCTATATGACTCTATACTATAACTCTATAATAGTGGGGAGGTGTTTCTCTGTCTCCAACTGTCTCTGTCTATATGACTCTATACTATAACTCTATAATAGTGGGGAGGTGTTTCTCTGTCTCCAACTGTCTCTGTCTATATGACTCTATACTATAACTCTATAATAGTGGGGAGGTGTTTCTCTGTCTCCAACTGTCTCTGTCTATATGACTCTATACTATAACTCTATAATAGTGGGGAGGTGTTTCTCTGTCTCCAACTGTCTCTGTCTATATGACTCTATACTATAACTCTATAATAGTGGGGAGGTGTTTCTCTGTCTCCAACTGTCTCTGTCTATATGACTCTATACTATAACTCTATAATAGTGGGGAGGTGTTTCTCTGTCTCCAACTGTCTCTGTCTATATGACTCTATACTATAACTCTATAATAGTGGGGAGGTGTTTCTCTGTCTCCAACTGTCTCTGTCTATATGACTCTATACTATAACTCTATAATAGTGGGGAGGTGTTTCTCTGTCTCCAACTGTCTCTGTCTATATGACTCTATACTATAACTCTATAATAGTGGGGAGGTGTTTCTCTGTCTCCAACTGTCTCTGTCTATATGACTCTATACTATAACTCTATAATAGTGGGGAGGTGTTTCTCTGTCTCCAACTGTCTCTGTCTATATGACTCTATACTATAACTCTATAATAGTGGGGAGGTGTTTCTCTGTCTCCAACTGTCTCTGTCTATATGACTCTATACTATAACTCTATAATAGTGGGGAGGTGTTTCTCTGTCTCCAACTGTCTCTGTCTATATGACTCTATACTATAACTCTATAATAGTGGGGAGGTGTTTCTCTGTCTCCAACTGTCTCTGTCTATATGACTCTATACTATAACTCTATAATAGTGGGGAGGTGTTTCTCTGTCTCCAACTGTCTCTGTCTATATGACTCTATACTATAACTCTATAATAGTGGGGAGGTGTTTCTCTGTCTCCAACTGTCTCTGTCTATATGACTCTATACTATAACTCTATAATAGTGGGGAGGTGTTTCTCTGTCTCCAACTGTCTCTGTCTATATGACTCTATACTATAACTCTGTCTATAATAGTGGGGAGGTGTTTCTCTGTCTCCAACTGTCTCTGTCTATATGACTCTATACTATAACTCTATAATAGTGGGGAGGTGTTTCTCTGTCTCCAACTGTCTCTGTCTATATGACTCTATACTATAACTCTATAATAGTGGGGAGGTGTTTCTCTGTCTCCAACTGTCTCTGTCTATATGACTCTATACTATAACTCTATAATAGTGGGGAGGTGTTTCTCTGTCTCCAACTGTCTCTGTCTATATGACTCTATACTATAACTCTATAATAGTGGGGAGGTGTTTCTCTGTCTCCAACTGTCTCTGTCTATATGACTCTATACTATAACTCTATAATAGTGGGGAGGTGTTTCTCTGTCTCCAACTGTCTCTGTCTATATGACTCTATACTATAACTCTATAATAGTGGGGAGGTGTTTCTCTGTCTCCAACTGTCTCTGTCTATATGACTCTATACTATAACTCTATAATAGTGGGGAGGTGTTTCTCTGTCTCCAACTGTCTCTGTCTATATGACTCTATACTATAACTCTATAATAGTGGGGAGGTGTTTCTCTGTCTCCAACTGTCTCTGTCTGTCTATATGACTCTATACTATAACTCTATAATAGTGGGGAGGTGTTTCTCTGTCTCCAACTGTCTCTGTCTATATGACTCTATACTATAACTCTATAATAGTGGGGAGGTGTTTCTCTGTCTCCAACTGTCTCTGTCTATATGACTCTATACTATAACTCTATAATAGTGGGGAGGTGTTTCTCTGTCTCCAACTGTCTCTGTCTATATGACTCTATACTATAACTCTATAATAGTGGGGAGGTGTTTCTCTGTCTCCAACTGTCTCTGTCTATATGACTCTATACTATAACTCTATAATAGTGGGGAGGTGTTTCTCTGTCTCCAACTGTCTCTGTCTATATGACTCTATACTATAACTCTATAATAGTGGGGAGGTGTTTCTCTGTCTCCAACTGTCTCTGTCTATATGACTCTATACTATAACTCTATAATAGTGGGGAGGTGTTTCTCTGTCTCCAACTGTCTCTGTCTATATGACTCTATACTATAACTCTATAATAGTGGGGAGGTGTTTCTCTGTCTCCAACTGTCTCTGTCTATATGACTCTATACTATAACTCTATAATAGTGGGGAGGTGTTTCTCTGTCTCCAACTGTCTCTGTCTATATGACTCTATACTATAACTCTATAATAGTGGGGAGGTGTTTCTCTGTCTCCAACTGTCTCTGTCTATATGACTCTATACTATAACTCTATAATAGTGGGGAGGTGTTTCTCTGTCTCCAACTGTCTCTGTCTATATGACTCTATACTATAACTCTATAATAGTGGGGAGGTGTTTCTCTGTCTCCAACTGTCTCTGTCTATATGACTCTATACTATAACTCTATAATAGTGGGGAGGTGTTTCTCTGTCTCCAACTGTCTCTGTCTATATGACTCTATACTATAACTCTATAATAGTGGGGAGGTGTTTCTCTGTCTCCAACTGTCTCTGTCTATATGACTCTATACTATAACTCTGTCTATAATAGTGGGGAGGTGTTTCTCTGTCTCCAACTGTCTCTGTCTATATGACTCTATACTATAACTCTATAATAGTGGGGAGGTGTTTCTCTGTCTCCAACTGTCTCTGTCTATATGACTCTATACTATAACTCTATAATAGTGGGGAGGTGTTTCTCTGTCTCCAACTGTCTCTGTCTATATGACTCTATACTATAACTCTATAATAGTGGGGAGGTGTTTCTCTGTCTCCAACTGTCTCTGTCTATATGACTCTATACTATAACTCTATAATAGTGGGGAGGTGTTTCTCTGTCTCCAACTGTCTCTGTCTATATGACTCTATACTATAACTCTATAATAGTGGGGAGGTGTTTCTCTGTCTCCAACTGTCTCTGTCTATATGACTCTATACTATAACTCTATAATAGTGGGGAGGTGTTTCTCTGTCTCCAACTGTCTCTGTCTATATGACTCTATACTATAACTCTATAATAGTGGGGAGGTGTTTCTCTGTCTCCAACTGTCTCTGTCTATATGACTCTATACTATAACTCTATAATAGTGGGGAGGTGTTTCTCTGTCTCCAACTGTCTCTGTCTATATGACTCTATACTATAACTCTATAATAGTGGGGAGGTGTTTCTCTGTCTCCAACTGTCTCTGTCTATATGACTCTATACTATAACTCTATAATAGTGGGGAGGTGTTTCTCTGTCTCCAACTGTCTCTGTCTATATGACTCTATACTATAACTCTATAATAGTGGGGAGGTGTTTCTCTGTCTCCAACTGTCTCTGTCTATATGACTCTATACTATAACTCTATAATAGTGGGGAGGTGTTTCTCTGTCTCCAACTGTCTCTGTCTATATGACTCTATACTATAACTCTATAATAGTGGGGAGGTGTTTCTCTGTCTCCAACTGTCTCTGTCTATATGACTCTATACTATAACTCTATAATAGTGGGGAGGTGTTTCTCTGTCTCCAACTGTCTCTGTCTATATGACTCTATACTATAACTCTATAATAGTGGGGAGGTGTTTCTCTGTCTCCAACTGTCTCTGTCTATATGACTCTATACTATAACTCTATAATAGTGGGGAGGTGTTTCTCTGTCTCCAACTGTCTCTGTCTATATGACTCTATACTATAACTCTATAATAGTGGGGAGGTGTTTCTCTGTCTCCAACTGTCTCTGTCTATATGACTCTATACTATAACTCTATAATAGTGGGGAGGTGTTTCTCTGTCTCCAACTGTCTCTGTCTATATGACTCTATACTATAACTCTATAATAGTGGGGAGGTGTTTCTCTGTCTCCAACTGTCTCTGTCTATATGACTCTATACTATAACTCTATAATAGTGGGGAGGTGTTTCTCTGTCTCCAACTGTCTCTGTCTATATGACTCTATACTATAACTCTATAATAGTGGGGAGGTGTTTCTCTGTCTCCAACTGTCTCTGTCTATATGACTCTATACTATAACTCTATAATAGTGGGGAGGTGTTTCTCTGTCTCCAACTGTCTCTGTCTATATGACTCTATACTATAACTCTATAATAGTGGGGAGGTGTTTCTCTGTCTCCAACTGTCTCTGTCTATATGACTCTATACTATAACTCTATAATAGTGGGGAGGTGTTTCTCTGTCTCCAACTGTCTCTGTCTATATGACTCTATACTATAACTCTATAATAGTGGGGAGGTGTTTCTCTGTCTCCAACTGTCTCTGTCTATATGACTCTATACTATAACTCTATAATAGTGGGGAGGTGTTTCTCTGTCTCCAACTGTCTCTGTCTATATGACTCTATACTATAACTCTATAATAGTGGGGAGGTGTTTCTCTGTCTCCAACTGTCTCTGTCTATATGACTCTATACTATAACTCTATAATAGTGGGGAGGTGTTTCTCTGTCTCCAACTGTCTCTGTCTATATGACTCTATACTATAACTCTATAATAGTGGGGAGGTGTTTCTCTGTCTCCAACTGTCTCTGTCTATATGACTCTATACTATAACTCTATAATAGTGGGGAGGTGTTTCTCTGTCTCCAACTGTCTCTGTCTATATGACTCTATACTATAACTCTATAATAGTGGGGAGGTGTTTCTCTGTCTCCAACTGTCTCTGTCTATATGACTCTATACTATAACTCTATAATAGTGGGGAGGTGTTTCTCTGTCTCCAACTGTCTCTGTCTATATGACTCTATACTATAACTCTATAATAGTGGGGAGGTGTTTCTCTGTCTCCAACTGTCTCTGTCTATATGACTCTATACTATAACTCTATAATAGTGGGGAGGTGTTTCTCTGTCTCCAACTGTCTCTGTCTATATGACTCTATACTATAACTCTATAATAGTGGGGAGGTGTTTCTCTGTCTCCAACTGTCTCTGTCTATATGACTCTATACTATAACTCTATAATAGTGGGGAGGTGTTTCTCTGTCTCCAACTGTCTCTGTCTATATGACTCTATACTATAACTCTATAATAGTGGGGAGGTGTTTCTCTGTCTCCAACTGTCTCTGTCTATATGACTCTATACTATAACTCTATAATAGTGGGGAGGTGTTTCTCTGTCTCCAACTGTCTCTGTCTATATGACTCTATACTATAACTCTATAATAGTGGGGAGGTGTTTCTCTGTCTCCAACTGTCTCTGTCTATATGACTCTATACTATAACTCTATAATAGTGGGGAGGTGTTTCTCTGTCTCCAACTGTCTCTGTCTATATGACTCTATACTATAACTCTATAATAGTGGGGAGGTGTTTCTCTGTCTCCAACTGTCTCTGTCTATATGACTCTATACTATAACTCTATAATAGTGGGGAGGTGTTTCTCTGTCTCCAACTGTCTCTGTCTATATGACTCTATACTATAACTCTATAATAGTGGGGAGGTGTTTCTCTGTCTCCAACTGTCTCTGTCTATATGACTCTATACTATAACTCTATAATAGTGGGGAGGTGTTTCTCTGTCTCCAACTGTCTCTGTCTATATGACTCTATACTATAACTCTATAATAGTGGGGAGGTGTTTCTCTGTCTCCAACTGTCTCTGTCTATATGACTCTATACTATAACTCTATAATAGTGGGGAGGTGTTTCTCTGTCTCCAACTGTCTCTGTCTATATGACTCTATACTATAACTCTATAATAGTGGGGAGGTGTTTCTCTGTCTCCAACTGTCTCTGTCTATATGACTCTATACTATAACTCTATAATAGTGGGGAGGTGTTTCTCTGTCTCCAACTGTCTCTGTCTATATGACTCTATACTATAACTCTATAATAGTGGGGAGGTGTTTCTCTGTCTCCAACTGTCTCTGTCTATATGACTCTATACTATAACTCTATAATAGTGGGGAGGTGTTTCTCTGTCTCCAACTGTCTCTGTCTATATGACTCTATACTATAACTCTATAATAGTGGGGAGGTGTTTCTCTGTCTCCAACTGTCTCTGTCTATATGACTCTATACTATAACTCTATAATAGTGGGGAGGTGTTTCTCTGTCTCCAACTGTCTCTGTCTATATGACTCTATACTATAACTCTATAATAGTGGGGAGGTGTTTCTCTGTCTCCAACTGTCTCTGTCTATATGACTCTATACTATAACTCTATAATAGTGGGGAGGTGTTTCTCTGTCTCCAACTGTCTCTGTCTATATGACTCTATACTATAACTCTATAATAGTGGGGAGGTGTTTCTCTGTCTCCAACTGTCTCTGTCTATATGACTCTATACTATAACTCTATAATAGTGGGGAGGTGTTTCTCTGTCTCCAACTGTCTCTGTCTATATGACTCTATACTATAACTCTATAATAGTGGGGAGGTGTTTCTCTGTCTCCAACTGTCTCTGTCTATATGACTCTATACTATAACTCTATAATAGTGGGGAGGTGTTTCTCTGTCTCCAACTGTCTCTGTCTATATGACTCTATACTATAACTCTATAATAGTGGGGAGGTGTTTCTCTGTCTCCAACTGTCTCTGTCTATATGACTCTATACTATAACTCTATAATAGTGGGGAGGTGTTTCTCTGTCTCCAACTGTCTCTGTCTATATGACTCTATACTATAACTCTATAATAGTGGGGAGGTGTTTCTCTGTCTCCAACTGTCTCTGTCTATATGACTCTATACTATAACTCTATAATAGTGGGGAGGTGTTTCTCTGTCTCCAACTGTCTCTGTCTATATGACTCTATACTATAACTCTATAATAGTGGGGAGGTGTTTCTCTGTCTCCAACTGTCTCTGTCTATATGACTCTATACTATAACTCTATAATAGTGGGGAGGTGTTTCTCTGTCTCCAACTGTCTCTGTCTATATGACTCTATACTATAACTCTATAATAGTGGGGAGGTGTTTCTCTGTCTCCAACTGTCTCTGTCTATATGACTCTATACTATAACTCTATAATAGTGGGGAGGTGTTTCTCTGTCTCCAACTGTCTCTGTCTATATGACTCTATACTATAACTCTGTCTATAATAGTGGGGAGGTGTTTCTCTGTCTCCAACTGTCTCTGTCTATATGACTCTATACTATAACTCTATAATAGTGGGGAGGTGTTTCTCTGTCTCCAACTGTCTCTGTCTATATGACTCTATACTATAACTCTATAATAGTGGGGAGGTGTTTCTCTGTCTCCAACTGTCTCTGTCTATATGACTCTATACTATAACTCTATAATAGTGGGGAGGTGTTTCTCTGTCTCCAACTGTCTCTGTCTATATGACTCTATACTATAACTCTATAATAGTGGGGAGGTGTTTCTCTGTCTCCAACTGTCTCTGTCTATATGACTCTATACTATAACTCTATAATAGTGGGGAGGTGTTTCTCTGTCTCCAACTGTCTCTGTCTATATGACTCTATACTATAACTCTATAATAGTGGGGAGGTGTTTCTCTGTCTCCAACTGTCTCTGTCTATATGACTCTATACTATAACTCTATAATAGTGGGGAGGTGTTTCTCTGTCTCCAACTGTCTCTGTCTATATGACTCTATACTATAACTCTATAATAGTGGGGAGGTGTTTCTCTGTCTCCAACTGTCTCTGTCTATATGACTCTATACTATAACTCTATAATAGTGGGGAGGTGTTTCTCTGTCTCCAACTGTCTCTGTCTATATGACTCTATACTATAACTCTATAATAGTGGGGAGGTGTTTCTCTGTCTCCAACTGTCTCTGTCTATATGACTCTATACTATAACTCTATAATAGTGGGGAGGTGTTTCTCTGTCTCCAACTGTCTCTGTCTATATGACTCTATACTATAACTCTATAATAGTGGGGAGGTGTTTCTCTGTCTCCAACTGTCTCTGTCTATATGACTCTATACTATAACTCTATAATAGTGGGGAGGTGTTTCTCTGTCTCCAACTGTCTCTGTCTATATGACTCTATACTATAACTCTATAATAGTGGGGAGGTGTTTCTCTGTCTCCAACTGTCTCTGTCTATATGACTCTATACTATAACTCTATAATAGTGGGGAGGTGTTTCTCTGTCTCCAACTGTCTCTGTCTATATGACTCTATACTATAACTCTATAATAGTGGGGAGGTGTTTCTCTGTCTCCAACTGTCTCTGTCTATATGACTCTATACTATAACTCTGTCTATAATAGTGGGGAGGTGTTTCTCTGTCTCCAACTGTCTCTGTCTATATGACTCTATACTATAACTCTATAATAGTGGGGAGGTGTTTCTCTGTCTCCAACTGTCTCTGTCTATATGACTCTATACTATAACTCTATAATAGTGGGGAGGTGTTTCTCTGTCTCCAACTGTCTCTGTCTATATGACTCTATACTATAACTCTATAATAGTGGGGAGGTGTTTCTCTGTCTCCAACTGTCTCTGTCTATATGACTCTATACTATAACTCTATAATAGTGGGGAGGTGTTTCTCTGTCTCCAACTGTCTCTGTCTATATGACTCTATACTATAACTCTATAATAGTGGGGAGGTGTTTCTCTGTCTCCAACTGTCTCTGTCTATATGACTCTATACTATAACTCTATAATAGTGGGGAGGTGTTTCTCTGTCTCCAACTGTCTCTGTCTATATGACTCTATACTATAACTCTATAATAGTGGGGAGGTGTTTCTCTGTCTCCAACTGTCTCTGTCTATATGACTCTATACTATAACTCTATAATAGTGGGGAGGTGTTTCTCTGTCTCCAACTGTCTCTGTCTATATGACTCTATACTATAACTCTATAATAGTGGGGAGGTGTTTCTCTGTCTCCAACTGTCTCTGTCTATATGACTCTATACTATAACTCTATAATAGTGGGGAGGTGTTTCTCTGTCTCCAACTGTCTCTGTCTATATGACTCTATACTATAACTCTATAATAGTGGGGAGGTGTTTCTCTGTCTCCAACTGTCTCTGTCTATATGACTCTATACTATAACTCTATAATAGTGGGGAGGTGTTTCTCTGTCTCCAACTGTCTCTGTCTATATGACTCTATACTATAACTCTATAATAGTGGGGAGGTGTTTCTCTGTCTCCAACTGTCTCTGTCTATATGACTCTATACTATAACTCTATAATAGTGGGGAGGTGTTTCTCTGTCTCCAACTGTCTCTGTCTATATGACTCTATACTATAACTCTATAATAGTGGGGAGGTGTTTCTCTGTCTCCAACTGTCTCTGTCTATATGACTCTATACTATAACTCTATAATAGTGGGGAGGTGTTTCTCTGTCTCCAACTGTCTCTGTCTATATGACTCTATACTATAACTCTATAATAGTGGGGAGGTGTTTCTCTGTCTCCAACTGTCTCTGTCTATATGACTCTATACTATAACTCTATAATAGTGGGGAGGTGTTTCTCTGTCTCCAACTGTCTCTGTCTATATGACTCTATACTATAACTCTATAATAGTGGGGAGGTGTTTCTCTGTCTCCAACTGTCTCTGTCTATATGACTCTATACTATAACTCTATAATAGTGGGGAGGTGTTTCTCTGTCTCCAACTGTCTCTGTCTATATGACTCTATACTATAACTCTATAATAGTGGGGAGGTGTTTCTCTGTCTCCAACTGTCTCTGTCTATATGACTCTATACTATAACTCTATAATAGTGGGGAGGTGTTTCTCTGTCTCCAACTGTCTCTGTCTATATGACTCTATACTATAACTCTATAATAGTGGGGAGGTGTTTCTCTGTCTCCAACTGTCTCTGTCTATATGACTCTATACTATAACTCTATAATAGTGGGGAGGTGTTTCTCTGTCTCCAACTGTCTCTGTCTATATGACTCTATACTATAACTCTATAATAGTGGGGAGGTGTTTCTCTGTCTCCAACTGTCTCTGTCTATATGACTCTATACTATAACTCTATAATAGTGGGGAGGTGTTTCTCTGTCTCCAACTGTCTCTGTCTATATGACTCTATACTATAACTCTATAATAGTGGGGAGGTGTTTCTCTGTCTCCAACTGTCTCTGTCTATATGACTCTATACTATAACTCTATAATAGTGGGGAGGTGTTTCTCTGTCTCCAACTGTCTCTGTCTATATGACTCTATACTATAACTCTATAATAGTGGGGAGGTGTTTCTCTGTCTCCAACTGTCTCTGTCTATATGACTCTATACTATAACTCTATAATAGTGGGGAGGTGTTTCTCTGTCTCCAACTGTCTCTGTCTATATGACTCTATACTATAACTCTATAATAGTGGGGAGGTGTTTCTCTGTCTCCAACTGTCTCTGTCTATATGACTCTATACTATAACTCTATAATAGTGGGGAGGTGTTTCTCTGTCTCCAACTGTCTCTGTCTATATGACTCTATACTATAACTCTATAATAGTGGGGAGGTGTTTCTCTGTCTCCAACTGTCTCTGTCTATATGACTCTATACTATAACTCTATAATAGTGGGGAGGTGTTTCTCTGTCTCCAACTGTCTCTGTCTATATGACTCTATACTATAACTCTATAATAGTGGGGAGGTGTTTCTCTGTCTCCAACTGTCTCTGTCTATATGACTCTATACTATAACTCTATAATAGTGGGGAGGTGTTTCTCTGTCTCCAACTGTCTCTGTCTATATGACTCTATACTATAACTCTATAATAGTGGGGAGGTGTTTCTCTGTCTCCAACTGTCTCTGTCTATATGACTCTATACTATAACTCTATAATAGTGGGGAGGTGTTTCTCTGTCTCCAACTGTCTCTGTCTATATGACTCTATACTATAACTCTATAATAGTGGGGAGGTGTTTCTCTGTCTCCAACTGTCTCTGTCTATATGACTCTATACTATAACTCTATAATAGTGGGGAGGTGTTTCTCTGTCTCCAACTGTCTCTGTCTATATGACTCTATACTATAACTCTATAATAGTGGGGAGGTGTTTCTCTGTCTCCAACTGTCTCTGTCTATATGACTCTATACTATAACTCTATAATAGTGGGGAGGTGTTTCTCTGTCTCCAACTGTCTCTGTCTATATGACTCTATACTATAACTCTATAATAGTGGGGAGGTGTTTCTCTGTCTCCAACTGTCTCTGTCTATATGACTCTATACTATAACTCTATAATAGTGGGGAGGTGTTTCTCTGTCTCCAACTGTCTCTGTCTATATGACTCTATACTATAACTCTATAATAGTGGGGAGGTGTTTCTCTGTCTCCAACTGTCTCTGTCTATATGACTCTATACTATAACTCTATAATAGTGGGGAGGTGTTTCTCTGTCTCCAACTGTCTCTGTCTATATGACTCTATACTATAACTCTATAATAGTGGGGAGGTGTTTCTCTGTCTCCAACTGTCTCTGTCTATATGACTCTATACTATAACTCTATAATAGTGGGGAGGTGTTTCTCTGTCTCCAACTGTCTCTGTCTATATGACTCTATACTATAACTCTATAATAGTGGGGAGGTGTTTCTCTGTCTCCAACTGTCT
>NW_028165118.1:0-2500 GCF_964263955.1 Coregonus lavaretus
TTTATTTCAATGGCTGCTGGAATAGCTAGCAGACAGACTACAATGATACACATTAACTAGCTTTACACACACTGACTTCTGTACTGCTGAAGGACTGACAGCCTTGTTTCTGATATATGGCTGACTGGCTGACTGACTGACTGGCTGACTGACTGGCTGACTGGCTGACTGGCTGACTGGCTGACTGGCTGACTGGCTGACTGGATGACTGGCTGACTGGCTGACTGGTTGACTGGATGACTGGCTGACTGGATGACTGGTTGACTGGTTGACTGGCTGACTGGTTGACTGGATGACTGGCTGACTGGCTGACTGGTTGACTGGATGACTGGTGACTGGCTGACTGGTTGACTGGTGACTGGTTGACTGGCTGACTGGTTGACTGGTTGACTGGCTGACTGGCTGACTGGCTGACTGGCTGACTGACTGGCTGGCTGACTGACTGGCTGACTGGCTGACTTGCTGACTGACTGGCTGACTGGCTGACTGGCTGACTGACTGGCTGACTGGCTGACTGACTGGCTGGCTGACTGACTGACTGGCTGACTGACTGGCTGACTGGCTGACTGGCTGACTGGCTGACTGGCTGACTGGCTGACTGGCTGACTGGATGACTGGCTGACTGGCTGACTGGTTGACTGGATGACTGGCTGACTGGATGACTGGTTGACTGGTTGACTGGCTGACTGGTTGACTGGATGACTGGCTGACTGGCTGACTGGTTGACTGGATGACTGGCTGACTGGCTGACTGGTTGACTGGCTGACTGGTTGACTGGCTGACTGGTTGACTGGTTGACTGGCTGACTGGCTGACTGGTTGACTGGATGACTGGCTGACTGGATGACTGGTTGACTGGATGACTGGCTGACTAGCTGACTGGTTGACTGGATGACTGGCTGACTGACTGACTGGCTGACTGACTGGCTGACTGGCTGAATGACTGGCTGACTGGATGACTGGCTGACTGGCTGACTGGTTGACTGGATGACTGGCTGACTGACTGACTGGTTGACTGGATGACTGGCTGACTGACTGACTGAATGACTGGCTGACTGGATGACTGGCTGACTGGCTGACTGGTTGACTGGATGACTGGCTGACTGGCTGACTGGTTGACTGGATGACTGGCTGACTGACTGACTGGCTGACTGACTGACTGACTGACTGGCTGACTGGATGACTGGCTGACTGGCTGACTGGTTGACTGGATGACTGGCTGACTGGCTGACTGGTTGACTGGATGACTGGCTGACTGGCTGACTGGTTGACTGGATGACTGGCTGACTGACTGACTGACTGGCTGACTGACTGGCTGACTGGATGACTGGCTGACTGGATGACTGGTTGACTGGTTGACTGGCTGACTGGTTGACTGGATGACTGGCTGACTGGCTGACTGGTTGACTGGATGACTGGCTGACTGGCTGACTGGTTGACTGGCTGACTGGTTGACTGGCTGACTGGTTGACTGGTTGACTGGCTGACTGGCTGACTGGCTGACTGGCTGACTGGCTAACTGACTGGCTGGCTGACTGACTGGCTGACTGGCTGACTTGCTGACTGACTGGCTGACTGGCTGACTGGCTGACTGACTGGCTGACTGGCTGACTGACTGGCTGGCTGACTGACTGACTGGCTGACTGACTGGCTGACTGGCTGACTGGCTGACTGGCTGACTGGCTGACTGGCTGACTGGATGACTGGCTGACTGGCTGACTGGTTGACTGGATGACTGGCTGACTGGATGACTGGTTGACTGGTTGACTGGCTGACTGGTTGACTGGATGACTGGCTGACTGGCTGACTGGTTGACTGGATGACTGGTTGACTGGCTGACTGGTTGACTGGTTGACTGGCTGACTGGCTGACTGGATGACTGGTTGACTGGTTGACTGGCTGACTGGTTGACTGGATGACTGGCTGACTGGCTGACTGGTTGACTGGATGACTGGTTGACTGGCTGACTGGTTGACTGGTTGACTGGCTGACTGGCTGACTGGTTGACTGGATTACTGGCTGACTGGATGACTGGTTGACTGGATGACTGGCTGACTAGCTGACTGGTTGACTGGATGACTGGCTGACTGACTGACTGGCTGACTGACTGGCTGACTGGCTGAATGACTGGCTGACTGGATGACTGGCTGACTGGCTGACTGGTTGACTGGATGACTGGATGACTGGCTGACTGACTGACTGGTTGACTGGATGACTGGCTGACTGACTGACTGACTGACTGGCTGACTGGATGACTGGCTGACTGGCTGACTGGTTGACTGGATGACTGGCTGACTGGCTGACTGGTTGACTGGATGACTGGCTGACTGACTGACTGGCTGACTGACTGACTGACTGACTGGCTGACTGGCTGACTGGCTGACTGGCTGACTGGCTGACTGACTGGCTGACTGGCTGACTGGCTGACTGGCTGACTGACTGACTGGCTGACTGACTGGCTGACTGGCTGGCTGACTGGCTGGCTGACTGGATGACTGGAT
>NW_028165118.1:5000-27302 GCF_964263955.1 Coregonus lavaretus
GAGAGAGAGAGAGAGGGAGAGAGGGAGAGAGAGAGAGAGGTAGAGAGGTAGAGAGGTAGAGAGATAGAGAGATAGCTGGTCTAGTGAGGGGTAGATAGACGTGGATCTTCATAGTGACTTGGATTATCACCTCTTCTTGTTTATCTATCATGACTGATCAGCAGTAGTGGATTGTATACAGCCGCAATAAACACTGCCTACATGTCCCTGTTGTTCATCCATTTAGCAAAGTCTTTATTATATGTTACAGTGGTTTCTATAAGTATTTTTTTTCTCTTGCAAATTGTGAAACACTGAAGTCTGAAGTCCCGTATCCTTTACAGCGTAGGTGGAATACAGAGCTGTCTCTCCTGATAATAGAACCCTGGTCCTACAGATGAGTGTTAAGGCTGTTTAAAACAGATGTAGTGGTAGGAGATAGGAGTCACCGACACATCACACACTGTTCGGTGTTTTCTCTGTTACAGAACAATGTTATACTTATGAAGTACGAGGACTCACAAAACAGGGGGGGCTTTTCAGAATCTTCATCTCAAACCCACTTAAGCCAAAATGCCTTGGAATGAACTTCACTGTCCTTGTATCCCTTTTTAGCTCGACCAGTTTTAGAATGATCCTAACTAATGAACGTTTCCCTGATATGGGCTCCTTATTTTATCTGATCTCTCCATTCCTCCTCCTCCTTCTCCTCCCTGACTCCGTGGACCAGGGGCCAGCGTGATCAATGCCTTGTTTATTTGCCTGTGCAATTAATTAATTATGCTAAGCGGAGACAAGTCAACTCCAGCATTAACCCTCTAACATTATAATCAATGACTGTATGGGATGTTCATCATGGTTAGCTACAGGCAACAGAAGAGGTGATATAAATGACTGAAGGGATGTTCATCATGGTTCATCAGTAAAAAAACAAAACATGAAACCAGACATTGTAGAGTCTTCTGATGACAGTGATGGGGAAGAAACGGCGATCAACAGCGTTGTTGTCACGGAAGAAGTTGACTGAATTTTGAAGTCAGTAGAATGTCCGGTGGAAGCAGAGTATGGTAGCTAAGGAGATGGAGAAAATTCTGCCGTTTGATTGCAAATATACAGTGGGAGTCTAAAAGAGAACGCAGAAGTCTGTTATATAAAACACCTGTCTCCGAATTACATCTTCAAACTAAGGACAACCATGGCATCCATGACAGAGAGGGAGAAGCGTACATCCATGTATACCGATAAGAGTCTAGCTAGATACATTTTCTGATATTATATATTTCAAATTTAGTCAGAAAGTCATTTTCATTGCAAGTTAAAGCGTACTGTTAACTAGCTAGCTAATGTTAGCTGGCTGGCTCGCTAACTAACGTTACCTGTATGATCTGTGTAGTAATATTATTAGTATCTCAGAAATCCATTTGCACTGGTAGTTATAGCTTAATGTTAGCTAGCTAGCTAACGTTTAACCTAGTTGGTTAGCTTTAGCTACCTGCAGTCTAATACATGGTGGCTAGCTATGACAATCAGTTTGTGTTGCTAGTAGTATGGGTTGGGATTATTGCCGCGTTAAAAACAACTGGGAACTCGGAACTGGGAACTCATAAATCTCTGACTACCAACGTCAGTGCTTTCAAGACAACTGGGATCTCTGAAAAAAAAACGAGCTCTGACTGGGAAAAAATAGCTTTGAACGTCATTCAACTCGGAATTCTCTTTCTAGAGCCCCAACTTCCCGACCTGAAGATCACTGACATCATGATTTTACGGTTCATTGTTCAGCTAGCTAGTTAGGTACATGTCAAGACAAAAGACTCCACTTCGCCAGATAATTACATGACTCATCAAATTAGCCAGGTGTGTCTGGGGTGGTTACGGACCTTCTATTGTATATCATGAACATGTGTACATGTCTAGACAATAGTGGTTATAGCATTTCTTTCACATGACCCATCCATTTAGACAAGTGTGTCTGGGTAAGAATCATCGAATAATTATAAAATATTTATACAACATTTATCTGGACACTTTCTATTTTTGATATTGCTACTATGCAAGTAACCATTTCCCTGTACCGTTTACACCTTCTGTATCCTGTGCATGTGATAAATAAACATTTGTTTTATTTGATATAGTGTGTGTTTACCAGAGACGGTAATGTGAAGAACAACATGACCTGCACCAAAGTCAGATTAGGATATAGGCCTAGATCAAGTGTATTTTTGCTACTACTTTCACCACTTTTTGTCTTGACATTTTTGGTTGTTTACTACACTACCTTACTCACTCTGTTTAGCACATGGCCTCACATGTGAATCCTTAAAGAGATAGGCGGGGCTAAAGGCTTAAGAGGGTGTGAACAATGCTGAATAGGTGTAGACAAAGAAGAGCTCTCCAGTAGGTGTACCAAAAACATTCTAGGGCCATTTTTTCAAAAGTGGGGTTACGAGTTTATATCAACTTTCAAAGCAGCATTACTTTCCCATTGTTCTTCAACTGCAGTGTACGATATACCATTTTGTAGCTCTGTCTACTTTTATCCAATGTAAAAAAAATATAATTTCGAACGTTGCTAGATAGGACCGAATCGAGCGGGTCGGTCTCATATAGAAGAGGTGATACAGATGACTGAAGGAATATTCAAGATATACAGTGGAGGAAAAAAGTATTTAGTCAGCCACCAATTGTGCAAGTTCTCCCACTTAAAAAGATGAGAGAGGCCTGTAATTTTCATCATAGGTACACGTCAACTATGACAGACAAATTGAGAAAAAAAATCCAGAAAATCACATTGTAGGATTTTTAATGAATTTATTTGCAAGTTATGGTGGAAAATAAGTATTTGGTCACCTACAAACAAGCAAGATTTCTGAGTCTCACAGACCTGTAACTTCTTCTTTAAGAGGTTCCTCTGTCCTCCACTCGTTACCTGTATTAATGGCACCTGTTTGAACTTGTTATCAGTATAAAAGACACCTGTCCACAACCTCAAACAGTCACACTCCAAACTCCACTATGGCCAAGACCAAAGAGCTGTCAAAGGAAACCAGAAACAAAATTGTAGACCTACACCAGGCTGGGAAGACTGATTCTGCAATAGGTAAGCAGTTTGGTTTGAAGAAATCAACTGTGGGAGCAATTATTAGGAAATGGAAGACATACAAGACCACTGATAATCTCCCTCGATCTGGGGCTCCACGCAAGATCTCACCCCGTGGGGTCAAAATGATCACAAGAACGGTGAGCAAAAATCCCAGAACCACACGGGCGGACCTAGTGAATGACCTGCAGAGAACTGGGACCAAAGTAACAAAGCCTACCATCAGTAACACACTACGCCACCAGGGACTCAAATCCTGCAGTGCCAGACGTGTCCCCCTGCTTAAGCCAGTACATGTCCAGGCCCGTCTGAAGTTTGCTAGAGTGCATTTGGATGATCCAGAAGATGATTGGGAGAATGTCATATGGTCAGATGAATATAACTTTTTGGTAAAAACTCAACTCGTCGTGTTTGGAGGACAAAGAATGCTGAGTTGCATCCAAAGAACACCATACCTACTGTGAAGCATGGGGGTGGAAACATCATGCTTTGGGGCTGTTTTCCTGCAAAGGGACCAGGACGACTGATCCGTGTAAAGGAAAGAATGAATGGGGCCATGTATCGTGAGATTTTGAGTGAAAACCTCCTTCCATCAGCAAGGGCATTGAAGATGAAACGTGGCTGGGTCTTTCAGCATGACAATGATCCCAAACACACCGCCCGGGCAACGAAGGAGTGGCTTCGTAAGAAGCATTTCAAGGTCCTGGAGTGGCCTAGCCAGTCTCCAGATCTCAACCCCATAGAAAATCTTTGGAGGGAGTTGAAAGTCTGTGTTGCCCAGCGACAGCCCCAAAACATCACTGCTCTAGAGGAGATCTGCATGGAGGAATGGGCCAAAATACCAGCAACAGTGTGTGAAAACCTTGTGAAGACTTACAGAAAACGTTTGACCTGTGTCATTGCCAACAAAGGGTATATAATAAAGTATTGAGAAACTTTTGTTATTGACCAAATACTTATTTTCCACCATAATTTGCAAATAAATTCATTAAAAATCCTACAATGTGATTTTCTGCATTTTTTTTCTCATTTTGTCTGTCATAGTTGACGTGTACCTATGATGAAAATGACAGGCCTCTCTCATATTTTTAAGTGGGAGAACTTGCACAACTGGTGGCTGACTAAATACTTTTTTTCCCCACTGTAGATAAAGTCTCTTGGTAAAAAGTGTGGTCTACAGCTTATCATGAGATACTCTACCTCAGGCGAGCAAAACCTCAAGACTTCCTTAGTATTAGATTTGGTGCACCAACTGTTGTTTACAAATATACACAGACCGCCACCCCTTGTCTTACCGGAGTCAGCCGTTCTATCCTGCTGATGTAGCGTATATCCCGTCAGCTGTATGTTGTCCATGTCGTCGTTCAGCCACGACTCGGTGAAACATTACCGTTTCTAATGTCCCGTTGGTAGGATAACCGTAATCTTAGGTCATCCAATTTGTTCTCCAATGATTGAAGATTGGCTAATAGGATTGATGGAAGAGGCAGTTTACTCGCTTGCCGTCGGATCCCTACAAGGGACCCCGATCTACGTCCACGATATCTCTGTCTCTTTCTCATGCGAATGACAGGGATTTGGGCCTTGTCGGGTGTCTGTAGGATATCCTTCCCGTCCGGCTCGTTGAATAAAACATCTTCGTCCAATACGAGTTGAGTAATCGCTGTCCTGACATCCAGAAGCTCTTTTTGGTCATAAGAGACAGTGGCAGAAACATTATGTACAGAATAAATTACAAATAACACGAAAAAACACACAAATAGTACAATTGGTTAATGGTCCTAACGTGATCCTAATGTGGTTAAGAAATGATGGTCCTAATATGATTAAGAAATGATGGTCCTAACGTGGTTAAGAAATGATGGTCCTAACGTGGTTAAGAAATGATGGTCCTAACGTGGTTAAGAAATGATGGTCCTAATATGATTAAGAAATGATGGTACTAATGTGGTTAAGAAATGATGGTCCTAACATGGTTAAGAAATTATGGTCCTAACATGGTTAAGAAATGATGGTCCTAACATGGTCCTACCGTGGTTAAGAAATGATGGTCCTAACGTGGTTAAGTCCCTGAACAATTTGGAGAACCATTGGGGCCCGTCGTCCCTAAACCGGGACGATGAGATATGAATCCTGAAGGGAACCGCTGCTCTTAAACGGTTGATTTTAGAGAATGGATATGCCGTGGCTGGCTCCCAAAAAGGACATTTCAACTCATCTATCTTGTCCCGAATGGTACCCTGTACCCTATTCTCTATTCTGTATAGTGTACTAGTTTTGACAAGGGCCCATATAGCATTTGGGCACTATATAGAGAACAGAGTGCCATTTGGGGCGCTGCCTCTTCCTCGTGTTCTTTCTCTGCTCCTACTCCTCCCCGAGGGTGAAGCCACAGATTTAGTGACATCCCTGGGTTTATCAAAGGGTTTATTCAACATTTTATGTACCGCTGTCAAGCCTGGGACTCTGAGGAAATAGCAGCCATCCATCTCCTAAAGGAGCTTATCAAAGCTGGGTATCAGGTCTAATGCTGCAGACTCTGAGACTGAACAAGAGGGGAAGACTCTTCTGAACACTAAAGATATCTGTGTTCATCTGTCTTCCTCTGAAAACATATGAGGTCCAGCACTTTTCTTCAAAAGGTGGTGGAATTGACTTGGTGCTTCTTGTTTAGTTATGGACCTAAGCTGCCTGTAAGGGGGGGTGAAACTCTATAGTGTTTTAAAAAGGGTTTTATACACACCATCATTCACATTTATACACACCATCGTTCACTTGTAAATGAGGTTTGTCCTCTCCTCTCCTCTCCTCTCCTCTCCTCTCCTCTCCTCTCCTCTCCTCTCCTCTCCTCTCCTCTCCTCTCCTCTCCTCTCCTCTCCTCTCCTCTCCTCTCCTCTCCTCTCCTCTCCTCCCCTCTCCTCTCCTGTCTTCTTCTCTCCTCTCCTCTCCTCTCCTCTCCTCTCCTCTCCTCTCCTCTCCTCTCCTCTCCTCTCCTCTCCTCTCCTCTCCTCTCCTCTCCTCTCCTCTCCTCTCCTGTCCTGTCTTCTTCTCCTCTCCTCTCCTCTCCTCTCCTCTCCTCTCCTCTCCTCTCCTCTCCTCTCCTCTCCTCTCCTCTCCTCTCCTCTCCTCTCCTCTCCTCTCCTCTCCTCTCCTCTCCTCTCCTCTCCTCTCCTCTCCTCTCCTCTCTTCTCCCACTCTCCTCCCACTCTCCTCCCTCTCTCTCCTCTCCTCTCCTCTCCTCCCTCTCTCCTCTCCTCTCCTCTCCTCTCCTCTCCTCTCCTCTCCTCTCCTCTCCTCTCCTCTCCTCTCCTCTCCTCTCCTCTCCTCTCCTCTCCTCTCCTCTCCTCTCCTCTCCTCTCCTCTCCTCTCCTCTCCTCTCCTCTCCTCTCCTCTCCTCTCCTCTCCTCTCCTGTCCTGTCTTCTCCTCTCCTCTCCTCCCCTCCCCTCTTCTCTCTTTTTCGCTTCTCTTCTCTGTCCATTCCTTCTGCTTGTCTCTTCTCTCCTTCAGGTGTCAGCTAGCTATCCCTGTTATCTCAATGGAACAGTTATACCACAAGATGTGAACATCTATCCCTGTTATCTCAATGGAGCAGTTATACCACAAGATGTGAACATCTATCCCTGTTATCCCAATGGAACAGTTATACCACAAGATGTGAACATCTATCCCTGGTATCTCAATGGAACAGTTATACCACAAGATGTGAACGTCTATCCCTGGTATCTCAATGGAACAGTTATACCACAAGATGTGAACATCTATCCCTGGTATCTCAATGGAACAGTTATACCACAAGATGTGAACATCTATCCCTGGTATCCCAATGGAACAATTATACCACAAGATGTGAACATCTATCCCTGGTATCCCAATGGAACAGTTATACCACAAGATGTGAACGTCTATCCCTGGTATCTCAATGGAACAGTTATACCACAAGATGTGAACATCTATCCCTGGTATCCCAATGGAACGATTATACCACAAGATGTGAACATCTATCCCTGTTATCCCAATGGAACAGTTATACCACAAGATGTGAACATCTATCCCTGGTATCTCAATGGAACAGTTATACCACAAGATGTGAACATCTATCCCTGGTATCTCAATGGAACAGTTATACCACAAGATGTGAACATCTATCCCTGGTATCCCAATGGAACAGTTATACCACAAGATGTGAACATCTATCCCTGGTATCCCAATGGAACAATTATACCACAAGATCCCTGGCCTTCCAACACATGCATGTCGCCCCGCATTACCCGACCTAGCAGGACTGTTTCAATAGGCCCCATCATATTTCACATGGCCCCGTATAACATCTATTAAATCTATTATTTATCGGCTATCCTTAAAAAGCAACGCTGACACTCTGATTACCATCACTTACACGATGAGAGCAGCTTTTTATTCAGAGAGCTGTTCATTTTTACATGAGCACACACCTCCCTCACTCCCTCCACCCCTCTCTCCCTCCTTCACTCCAACATTCTTTCTCTTACCTCCGTTAAATAATTGACACGCAAGTGCTTGGTCTTTTCCCAGGGGGTTCCACGGTTACAGTACACTCTGTTGACCTCAAAACCACATAGTGACAATCATTCTATCGGATTGGAACATTCTAACATTCTAACATTCTAACATTCTTTTCGTCATGCGTCCTGCAGGCTTGTTGAGTGTGTCTGGTGGTCTGTATCTCACTCACAGCACTGCCTGGTCCAATGGGATCTTTCTCTTTCCGACATGGCCCGACGATACTTGAGGAGGGATGAGAAGAGCGTCGCTCCACTGTTTTCGCTGGATCGCGGTCAGGAATGCTGGATGCGTAGTTGGTCTAAGGTTCAAATTAAAAGTATTAAACTCAGAGTTCAGACGAAACAGGTCAGGGGATGGATCCCAAACGCCACCCTATTTCCTCGTTAGTGCATTACTTTTGACTGGAGCCCCATGTGCCCTGGTCAGAAGTAGTGCACTATAAAGGGCATAGGGTATCATTTGATTTGGGACGTAACCACTAAACAGAATGGATTTTCCCTGCTGGTGCCTTGGTTCTGTCTGATCTCATGCTATTGATTGTGGAGACTTCAGTACACCAGCACCACATACAGTAGATCCCCGTATCCCAGCTCCCTCTCTCTCTCTCTCTCTGGCTCCTGTCTGCTTCAGAAACACACTATAGTACTGTAGTCCACCTGTCCTGAAGTGGTGGAGTGGTTACACACACACACACCACACACACACACACACACACACACACACACACACACACACACACACACACACACGCACGCACGCACGCACACACACACACACACACACACACACGCACGCACACACACACACACACACACGCACACGCACACACACACACCACACACACACACACACACACACACACACACGCACGCACACACACACACACACACACACACGCACACACACACACACACACACGCACGCACGCACGCACACACACACACACACAATCACACACACACACACACAACAAACACATCAATGCATGCACATGCTGTATCGGCATAGCAGGACACAAGTTACAAAATCAACAACTTAATAGAAATCTGCAAAGAGAGACATTTAGAAAAACTATTCCAAAAAAGTATTTCCCTCAGTCAGAGCCTCCTTCGATGCTCTCTTTTAAAGATGCATTACGACGGTTTTGTATAACTTCAGTCAGTAGTTTTGAAAGTAGGTCTGACGAGCCAAAACAGGCTCCTGAAAACGGTGCAGAATTGTGTCCAACGTCATTCATTTCACATGACGTGTTACATCCTGCGAAATAAAAAAACAAAACGTTTTTTTTATTTGCAATTCGTACAGTATGTTATGAATTTGTAAGTGCTTAATGTCACGCTGAAGCCTCTCTTCCAATGGATGAGTAGAGTACAGCCCATGACAGAGCTGCCTTAGACACAGACAACACAACACATCTGGCCTTGATGACAGTGAGGGGAGAAAGAGACGCCAGGGGACAGGTGAGTGGAGGGGAGTGGAGACGCCAGGGGACAGGTGAGTAGTGGGTACCCTCATAGATATCATCCTGACTAACTTACCCTCTAAATACACCTCCGCTGTCTTCAACCAGGATCTCAGCGATCACTGCCTTATTGCCTGCGTCCGTAACGGGTCCGCGGTCAAACGACCACCCCTCATCACTGTCAAACGCTCCCAAAAACACTTCAGCGAGCAGGCCTTCCTAATTGACCTGGCCCAGGTATCCTGGATGGATATAGATCTCATTCCGTCAGTAGAGGATGCCTGGTTGTTCTTTAAAAGTAATTTCCTCTCAATCTTAAATAAACATGCCCCATTCAAAAAATACAGAACTAAGAACAGATATAGCCCCTGGTTCTCCTCAGACTTGACTGCCCTTGACCAGCACAAAAACATCCTGTGGCGTACTGCATTAGCATCAAATAGCCCCCGCGATATGCAACTTTTCAGGGAAGTTAGGAACCAATATACACAAGCAGTTAGGAAAGCAAAGGCTAACTTTTTCAAACAGAAATTTGCATTCTGTAGCACTAACTCCAAAAAGTTTTGGGACACTGTAAAGTCCATGGAAAATAAGAGCACTTCCTCCCAGCTGCCCACTGCACTGAGGCTAGGAAACACTATCACCACCGATAAATCTACAATAATCGAGAATTTCAACAAGCATTTTGCTACGGCTGGCCATGCTTTCCACCTGGCTACCACTACCCCGGCCACCAGCTCTGCACCCTCCGCTGCAACTTGCCCATGCCCCCCCCCCCCGCTTCTCCTTCACACAAATCCAGACAGCTGATGTTCTGAAAGAGCTGCAAAATCTGGACCCCTGTAAATCATCTGGGCTAGACAATCTGGACCCTTTCTTTCTAAAACTAGCCGCCGAAATTGTCGCAACCCCTATTACTAGCCTGTTCAATCTCTCTTTCGTAACGTCTGAGATCCCCAGAGATTGGAAAGCTGCCGCGGTCATCCCCCTCTTCAAAGGGGGTGACACTCTAGATCCAAACTGTTACAGACCCATATCCATCCTGCCCTGCCTTTCAAAAGTTTTTGAAAGCCAAGTCAACAAACAGATCACCGACCATTTCGAATCCCACCGTACCTTCTCCGCTATGCAATCCGGTTTCCGAGCTGGTCATGGGTGCACTTCAGCCACGCTCAAGGTCCTAAACGATATTATAACCGCGATCGATAATAGACAGTACTGTGCAGACCTGGCCAAGGCTTTCGACTCTATCAACCACCGCATTCTTATTGGCAGACTAAATAGCCTTGGTTTCTCAAATGACTGCCTCGCCTGGTTCACCAACTACTTCTCAGATAGAGTTCAATGTGTCAAATCGGAGGGCCTGTTGTCTGGACCTATGGCAGTCTCTATGGGGGTGCCACAGGGTTCAATTCTTGGGCCGACTCTTTTCTCTGTGTATATCAATGATGTCGCTCTTGCTGCTGGTGACTCTCAGATCCACCTCTACGCAGACGACACCATTTTGTATACATCTGGCCCTTCATTGGACACTGTGTTAACAAACCTCCAAACGAGCTTCAATGCCATACAACACTCCTTCAGTAGCCTCCAACTGCTCTTAAACACTAGTAAAACTAAATGCATGCTCTTCAACCGAACGCTGCTTGCACCCGCCCACCCGACTAGAATCACTACTCTCGACGGGTCTGACCTAGAGTATGTGGACAACTACAAATATCTAGGTATCTGGTTAGACTGTAAACTCTCCTTCCAGACTCACATTAAGAATCTCCAATCCAAAGTTAAATCTAGAATCGGTTTCCTATTTCGCAACAAAGCCTCCTTCACTCATGCTGCCAAACATGCCCTCGTAAAACTGACTATCCTACCGATCCTTGACTTCGGCGATGTCATTTACAAAATAGCCTCCAACACTCTACTCAGCAAATTGGATGTAGTCTATCACAGTGCCATCCGTTTTGTCTACAAAGCCCCATATACTACCCACCACTGTGACCTGTACGCTCTTGTTGGCTGGTCCTCACTACATATTCGTCGCCAAACCCACTGGCTCCAGGCCATCTATAAATCACTGCTAGGCAAATCCCCACCTTATCTTAGCTCATTGGTCACCATAGCAGCACCCACCCGTAGTCTGCGCTCCAGCAGGTATATCTCACTGGTCATCCCCAAAGCCAACACCTCCTTTGGCCGCCATTCCTTCCAGTTCTCTGCTGCCAATGACTGGAACAAATTGCAAAAATCTCTGAAGCTGGAGACACTTATCTCCCTCACTAACTTTAAGCATCAGTTGTCAGAGCACCTTACCGATCACTGCACCTGTACACAGCCCATCTGAAATTAGCCCGCCCAACTACCTCATCCCTATATTGTTATTTATTTTGCTCATTTGTACCCCAGTATCTCTATTTGCACATCAACTCTTGCACATCTATCATTCCAGTGTTAATACTAATTGTAATTATTTTGCACTATAGCCTATTTATTGCCTTACCTCCATAACTTGCTACATTTGCACACACTGTATATATATGTATTTCTGTTGTATTTTTGACTTTGTTTTGTTTTACCCCATATGTAACTCTGTGTTGTTGTTTTTATCGCACTGCTTTGCTTTATCTTGGCCAGGTCGCAGTTGTAAATGAGAACTTGTTCTCAACTGGTTTACCTGGTTAAATAAAGGTTAAATAAAAAATAAATAAAATGAAGTGGGGAGTGGAGACGCCAGGGGACAGGTGAGTAGAGGGGAGTGGAGGCGCCAGGGGAAAGGTGATGTAGAGGGGAGTGGAGACGCC
Organism: Coregonus lavaretus; assembly: GCF_964263955.1. Classification (NCBI taxonomy): domain Eukaryota; kingdom Metazoa; phylum Chordata; class Actinopteri; order Salmoniformes; family Salmonidae; genus Coregonus; species Coregonus lavaretus. The sequence continues at coordinate 16,883 of NW_028165118.1, forward strand.
AGGGGACAGGTGAGTGGAGGGGAGTGGAGACGCCAGGGGACAGGTGATGTAGAGGGGAGTGGAGACGCCAGGGGACAGGTGATGTAGAGGGGAGTGGAGACGCCAGGGGACAGGTGAGTGGAGGGGAGTGGAGACGCCAGGGGACAGGTGATGTAGAGGGGAGTGGAGACGCCAGGGGACAGGTGAGTGGAGGGGAGTGGAGACTCCAGGGGACAGGTGAGTAGTGGGGAGTGGAGACTCCAGGGGACAGGTGATGTAGAGGGGAGTGGAGACGCCAGGGGACAGGTGAGTGGAGGGGAGTGGAGACTCCAGGGGACAGGTGAGTGGAGGGGAGTGGAGACGCCAGGGGACAGGTGATGTAGAGGGGAGTGGAGACGCCAGGGGACAGGTGAGTGGAGGGGAGTGGAGACTCCAGGGGACAGGTGAGTGGAGGGGAGTGGAGACGCCAGGGGACAGGTGATGTAGAGGGGAGTGGAGACGCCAGGGGACAGGTGAGTGGAGGGGAGTGGAGACTCCAGGGGACAGGTGAGTGGAGGGGAGAAAGAGACGCCAGGGGACAGGTGAGTGGAGGGGAGTGGAGACGCCAGGGGACAGGTGATGTAGAGGGGAGTGGAGACGCCAGGGGACAGGTGAGTGGAGGGGAGAAAGAGACGCCAGGGGACAGGTGAGTGGAGGGGAGTGGAGACTCCAGGGGACAGGTGAGTAGTGGGGAGTGGAGACTCCAGGGGACAGGTGAGTAGTGTGGAGTGGAGACACCAGGGGACAGGTGAGTAGTGGGGAGTGGAGACGCCAGGGGACAGGTGAGTGGAGGGGAGTGGAGACGCCAGGGGACAGGTGAGTGAAGGGGATTGGAGACGCCAGGGGACAGGTGAGTGGAGGGGAGAAAGAGACGCCAGGGGACAAGTGAGTAGTGGGGAGTGGAGACTCCAGGGGACAGGTGAGTGGAGGGGAGTGGAGACGCCAGGGGACAGGTGAGTAGTGGGGAGTGGAGACTCCAGGGGACAGGTGAGTAGTGTGGAGTGGAGACGCCAGGGGCCAGGTGAGTGGAGGGTAGTGGAGACGCCAGGGGACAGGTGAGTGGAGGGGAGTGGAGACGCCAGGGGACAGGTGAGTAGTGGGGAGTGGAGACTCCAGGGGATAGGTGAGTGGAGGGGAGTGGAGACGCCAGGGGACAGGTGAGTGGAGGGGAGTGGAGACGCCAGGAGACAGGTGGGTGGAGGGGAGTGGAGACGCCAGGGGACAGGTGAGTGGAGGGGAGTGGAGACGCCAGGGGACAGGTGAGTGGAGGGGAGTGGAGACGCCAGGGGACAGGTGAGTGGAGGGGAGTGGAGACGCCAGGGGACAGGTGAGTGGAGGGGAGTGGAGACGCCAGGGGACAGGTGATGTAGAGGAGTGGAGACTCCAGGGGACAGGTGATGTAGAGGGGAGTGGAGACGCCAGGGGACAGGTGAGTGGAGGGGAGTGGAGACGCCAGGGTACAGGTGAGTGGAGGGGAGTGGAGACGCCAGGGTACAGGTGAGTAGAGGGGAGTGGAGACGCCAGGGGACAGGTGGGTGGAGGGGAGTGGAGACGCTAGGGGACAGGTGAGTGGAGGGGAGTGGAGACGCCAGGGGACAGGTGATGTAGAGGAGTGGAGACTCCAGGGGACAGGTGACTAGTGGGGAGTGGAGACACCAGGGGACAGGTGAGTGGAGGGGAGTGGAGACGCCAGGGGACAGGTGAGTAGTGGGGAGTGGAGACACCAGGGGACAGGTGAGTGGAGGGGAGTGGATACGCCAGGGTACAGGTGAGTAGAGGGGAGTGTAGACGCCAGGGGACAGGTGATGTAGAGGGGAGTGGAGACGCCAGGGGACAGGTGAGTGGAGGGGAGTGGAGACTCCAGGGGACAGGTGAGTGGAGCGGAGAAAGAGACGCCAGGGGACAGGTGAGTGGAGGGGAGTGGAGACGCCAGGGGACAGGTGAGTGGAGGGGAGTGGAGACGCCAGGGGACAGGTGAGTAGTGGGGAGTGGAGACTCCAGGGGACAGGTGGGTGGAGGGGAGTGGAGACTCCAGGGGACAGGTGAGTAGAAGGGAGTGGAAACTCCAGGGGACAGGTGAGTAGTGGGGAGTGGAGACGCCAGGGGACAGGTGATGTAGAGGGGAGTGGAGACGCCAGGGGACAGGTGAGTGGAGGGGAGTGGAGACGCCAGGGGACAGATGATGTAGAGGGGAGTGGAGACGCCAGGGGACAGGTGAGTGGAGGGGAGTGGAGACTCCAGGGTACAGGTGAGTGGAGGGGAGAAAGAGACGCCAGGGGACAGGTGAGTGGAGGGGAGTGGAGACGCCAGGGGACAGGTGAGTGGAGGGGAGTGGAGACGCCAGGGGACAGGTGATGTAGAGGGGAGTGGAGACGCCAGGGGACAGGTGAGTGGAGGGGAGAAAGAGACGCCAGGGGACAGGTGAGTGGAGGAGAGTGGAGACTCCAGGGGACAGGTGAGTAGTGGGGAGTGGAGACTCCAGGGGACAGGTGAGTAGTGTGGAGTGGAGACACCAGGGGACAGGTGAGTAGTGGGGAGTGGAGACGCCAGGGGACAGGTGAGTGGAGGGGAGTGGAGACGCCAGGGGACAGGTGAGTGGAGGGGATTGGAGACGCCAGGGGACAGGTGAGTGGAGGGGAGAAAGAGACGCCAGGGGACAATTGAGTAGTGGGGAGTGGAGACTCCAGGGGACAGGTGAGTGGAGGGGAGTGGAGACGCCAGGGGACAGGTGAGTAGTGGGGAGTGGAGACTCCAGGGGACAGGTGAGTAGTGGGGAGTGGAGACGCCAGGGGACAGGTGAGTGGAGGGTAGTGGAGACGCCAGGGGACAGGTGAGTGGAGGGGAGTGGAGACGCCAGGGGACAGGTGAGTAGTGGGGAGTGGAGACTCCAGGGGATAGGTGAGTGGAGGGGAGTGGAGACGCCAGGGGACAGGTGAGTGGAGGGGAGTGGAGACGCCAGGGGACAGGTGAGTGGAGGGGAGTGGAGACGCCAGGGGACAGGTGAGTGGAGGGGAGTGGAGACGCCAGGAGACAGGTGAGTAGTGGGGAGTGGAGACGCCAGGGGACAGGTGAGTAGTGGGGAGTGGAGACGCCAGGGGACAGGTGAGTGGAGGGGAGTGGAGACAGCAGGGGACAGGTGAGTGGAGGGGAGTGGAGACGCCAGGGGACAGGTGAGTGGAGGGGAGTGGAGACGCCAGGGGACAGGTAAGTAGTGGGGAGTGGAGACGCCAGGGGACAGGTGAGTAGTGGGGAGTGGAGACGCCAGGGGACAGGTGAGTGGAGGGGAGTGGAGACGCCAGGGGACAGGTGATGTAGAGGAGTGGAGACTCCAGGGGACAGGTGATGTAGAGGGGAGTGGAGACGCCAGGGGACAGGTGAGTGGAGGGGAGTGGAGACGCCAGGGTACAGGTGAGTAGAGGGGAGTGGAGACGCCAGGGGACAGGTGAGTGGAGGGGAGTGGAGACGCCAGGGGACAGGTGATGTAGAGGAGTGGAGACTCCAGGGGACAGGTGAGTAGTGGGGAGTGGAGACACCAGGGGACAGGTGAGTGGAGGGGAGTGGAGACGCCAGGGGACAGGTGAGTAGTGGGGAGTGGAGACACCAGGGGACAGGTGAGTGGAGGGGAGTGGATACGCCAGGGTACAGGTGAGTAGAGGGGAGTGTAGACGCCAGGGGACAGGTGATGTAGAGGGGAGTGGAGACGCCAGGGGACAGGTGAGTGGAGGGGAGTGGAGACTCCAGGGGACAGGTGAGTGGAGCGGAGAAAGAGACGCCAGGGGACAGGTGAGTGGAGGGGAGTGGAGACGCCAGGGGACAGGTGATGTAGAGGGGAGTGGAGACGCCAGGGGACAGGTGAGTGGAGGGGAGAAAGAGACGCCAGGGGACAGGTGAGTGGAGGGGAGTGGAGACTCCAGGGGACAGGTGAGTAGAAGGGAGTGGAGACTCCAGGGGACAGGTGAGTAGTGGGGAGTGGAGACGCCAGGGGACAGGTGATGTAGAGGGGAGTGGAGACGCCAGGGGACAGGTGAGTGGAGGGGAGTGGAGACGCCAGGGGACAGGTGATGTAGAGGGGAGTGGAGATGCCAGGGGACAGGTGAGTGGAGGGGAGTGGAGACTCCAGGGGACAGGTGAGTGGAGGGGAGAAAGAGACGCCAGGGGACAGGTGAGTGGAGGGGAGTGGAGACGCCAGGGGACAGGTGAGTGGAGGGGAGTGGAGACGCCAGGGGACAGGTGATGTAGAGGGGAGTGGAGACGCCAGGGGACAGGTGAGTGGAGGGGAGAAAGAGACGCCAGGGGACAGGTGAGTGGAGGGGAGTGGAGACTCCAGGGGACAGGTGAGTAGTGGGGAGTGGAGACTCCAGGGGACAGGTGAGTAGTGTGGAGTGGAGACACCAGGGGACAGGTGAGTAGTGGGGAGTGGAGACGCCAGGGGACAGGTGAGTGGAGGGGAGTGGAGACGCCAGGGGACAGGTGAGTGGAGGGGATTGGAGACGCCAGGGGACAGGTGAGTGGAGGGGAGAAAGAGACGCCAGGGGACAATTGAGTAGTGGGGAGTGGAGACTCCAGGGGAAAGGTGAGTGGAGGGGAGTGGAGACGCCAGGGGACAGGTGAGTAGTGGGGAGTGGAGACTCCAGGGGACAGGTGAGTAGTGGGGAGTGGAGACGCCAGGGGACAGGTGAGTGGAGGGTAGTGGAGACGCCAGGGGACAGGTGAGTGGAGGGGAGTGAAGACGCCAGGGGACAGGTGAGTAGTGGGGAGTGGAGACTCCAGGGGATAGGTGAGTGGAGGGGAGTGGAGACGCCAGGGGACAGGTGAGTGGAAGGGAGTGGAGACGCCAGGGGACAGGTGAGTGGAGGGGAGTGGAGACGCCAGGGGACAGGTGAGTGGAGGGGAGTGGAGACGCCAGGGGACAGGTGAGTAGTGGGGAGTGGAGACGCCAGGGGACAGGTGAGTGGAGGGGAGTGGAGACAGCAGGGGACAGGTGAGTGGAGGGGAGTGGAGACGCCAGGGGACAGGTGAGTGGAGGGGAGTGGAGACGCCAGGGGACAGGTAAGTAGTGGGGAGTGGAGACGCCAGGGGACAGGTGAGTAGTGGGGAGTGGAGACGCCAGGGGACAGGTGAGTGGAGGGGAGTGGAGACGCCAGGGGACAGGTGATGTAGAGGAGTGGAGACTCCAGGGGACAGGTGATGTAGAGGGGAGTGGAGACGCCAGGGGACAGGTGAGTGGAGGGGAGTGGAGACGCCAGGGTACAGGTGAGTAGAGGGGAGTGGAGACGCCAGGGGACAGGTGATGTAGAGGGGAGTGGAGACGCCAGGGGACAGGTGAGTGGAGGGGAGTGGAGACGCCAGGGTACAGGTGACTAGAGGGGAGTGGAGACGCCAGGGGACAGGTGATGTAGAGGGGAGTGGAGACGCCAGGGGACAGGTGAGTGGAGGGGAGTGGAGACGCCAGGGGACAGGTGAGTGGAGGGGAGTGGAGACGCCAGGGGACAGGTGGGTGGAGGGGAGTGGAGACGCTAGGGGACAGGTGAGTAGAGGGGAGTGGAGACGCCAGGGGACAGGTGATGTAGAGGAGTGGAGACTCCAGGGGACAGGTGAGTAGTGGGGAGTGGAGACACCAGGGGACAGGTGAGTGGAGGGGAGTGGAGACGCCAGGGGACAGGTGAGTGGAGGGGAGTGGAGACGCCAGGGGACAGGTGATGTAGAGGAGTGGAGACTTCAGGGGACAGGTGAGTAGTGGGGAGTGGAGACACCAGGGGACAGGTGAGTGGAGGGGAGTGGAGACGCCAGGGGACAGGTGAGTAGTGGGGAGTGGAGACACCAGGGGACAGGTGAGTGGAGGGGAGTGGATACGCCAGGGTACAGGTGAGTAGAGGGGAGTGTAGACGCCAGGGGACAGGTGATGTAGAGGGGAGTGGAGACGCCAGGGGACAGGTGAGTGGAGGGGAGTGGAGACTCCAGGGGACAGGTGAGTGGAGGGGACAAAGAGACGCCAGGGGACAGGTGAGTGGAGGGGAGTGGAGACGCCAGGGGACAGGTGATGTAGAGGGGAGTGGAGACGCCAGGGGACAGGTGAGTGGAGGGGAGAAAGAGACGCCAGGGGACAGGTGAGTGGAGGGGAGTGGAGACTCCAGGGGACAGGTGAGTAGTGGGGAGTGGAGACTCCAGGGGACAGGTGAGTAGTGGGGAGTGGAGACGCCAGGGGACAGGTGATGTAGAGGGGAGTGGAGACGCCAGGGGACAGGTGAGTGGAGGGGAGTGGAGACGCCAGGGGACAGGTGATGTAGAGGGGAGTGGAGACGCCAGGGGACAGGTGAGTGGAGGGGAGTGGAGACTCCAGGGGACAGGTGAGTGGAGGGGAGAAAGAGACGCCAGGGGACAGGTGAGTGGAGGGGAGTGGAGACGCCAGGGGACAGGTGAGTAGAGGGGAGTGTAGACGCCAGGGGACAGGTGATGTAGAGGGGAGTGGAGACGCCAGGGGACAGGTGAGTGGAGGGGAGTGGAGACTCCAGGGGACAGGTGAGTGGAGGGGAGAAAGAGACGCCAGGGGACAGGTGAGTGGAGGGGAGTGGAGACGCCAGGGGACAGGTGATGTAGAGGGGAGTGGAGACGCCAGGGGACAGGTGAGTGGAGGGGAGAAAGAGACGCCAGGGGACAGGTGAGTGGAGGGGAGTGGAGACTCCAGGGGACAGGTGAGTAGTGGGGAGTGGAGACTCCAGGGGACAGGTGAGTAGTGTGGAGTGGAGACACCAGGGGACAGGTGAGTAGTGGGGAGTGGAGACGCCAGGGGACAGGTGAGTGGAGGGGAGTGGAGACGCCAGGGGACAGGTGAGTGGAGGGGATTGGAGACGCCAGGGGACAGGTGAGTGGAGGGGAGAAAGAGACGCCAGGGGACAATTGAGTAGTGGGGAGTGGAGACTCCAGGGGACAGGTGAGTGGAGGGGAGTGGAGACGCCAGGGGACAGGTGAGTAGTGGGGAGTGGAGACTCCAGGGGACAGGTGAGTAGTGGGGAGTGGAGACGCCAGGGGACAGGTGAGTGGAGGGTAGTGGAGACGCCAGGGGACAGGTGAGTGGAGGGGAGTGGAGACGCCAGGGGACAGGTGAGTAGTGGGGAGTGGAGACTCCAGGGGATAGGTGAGTGGAGGGGAGTGGAGACGCCAGGGGACAGGTGAGTGGAGGGGAGTGGAGATGCCAGGGGACAGGTGAGTGGAGGGGAGTGGAGACGCCAGGGGACAGGTGAGTGGAGGGGAGTGGAGACGCCAGGGGACAGGTGAGTAGTGGGGAGTGGAGACGCCAGGGGACAGGTGAGTGGAGGGGAGTGGAGACAGCAGGGGACAGGTGAGTGGAGGGGAGTGGAGACGCCAGGGGACAGGTGAGTGGAGGGGAGTGGAGACGCCAGGGGACAGGTAAGTAGTGGGGAGTGGAGACGCCAGGGGACAGGTGAGTAGTGGGGAGTGGAGACGCCAGGGGACAGGTGAGTGGAGGGGAGTGGAGACGCCAGAGGATAGGTGATGTAGAGGAGTGGAGACTCCAGGGGACAGGTGATGTAGAGGGGAGTGGAGACGCCAGGGGACAGGTGAGTGGAGGGGAGTGGAGACGCCAGGGTACAGGTGAGTAGTGGGGAGTGGAGAAGCCAGGGGACAGGTGAGTAGTGGGGAGTGGAGAAGCCAGGGGACAGGTGAGTAGTGTGGACAGGCAGACTGAAGCGAGGGGACAGATGAGCTGAATGGTTCAAGGGGAAGTGGGGAGGGGAAGGCAGCACGCTGACCCACAGATGTCAGGCCCATCTCTCTAAGACACAAGGGACCCGATGTGACCCCTCGCTTTCTAATTTTACTGCAGTCAGACTCAGCAGCGGTCACAGCATTTGGCTCGGGAAATAGGCGTCGGTGAGACTACTCTCATCACTCACCTGAATCACCTTGTTTATCTTCACTACTCTCATCAGTCACCTGAATCACCTTGTATATCTTCACTACTCTCATCAGTCACCTGAATCACCTTGTATATCTTCACTACTCTCATCACTCACCTGAATCACCTTGTATAACTTCACTACTCTCATCACTCACCTGAATCACCTTGTATATCTTCACTACTCTCATCACTCACCTGAATCACCTTGTATATCTTCACTACTCTCATCACTCACCTGAATCACCTTGTATATCTTCACTACTCTCATCACTCACCTGAATCACCTTGTATAACTTCACTACTCTCATCAGTCACCTGAATCACCTTGTATATCTTCACTACTCTCATCACTCACCTGAATCACCTTGTATATCTTCACTACTCTCATCAGTCACCTGAATCACCTTGTATATCTTCACTACTCTCATCAGTCACCTGAATCACCTTGTATATCTTCACTACTCTCATCACTCACCTGAATCACCTTGTATATCTTCACTACTCTCATCACTCACCTGAATCACCTTGTATATCTTCACTACTCTCATCAGTCACCTGAATCACCTTGTATATCTTCACTACTCTCATCACTCACCTGAATCACCTTGTATATCTGCACTACTCTCATCACTCACCTGAATCACCTTGTATATCTTCACTACTCTCATCACTCACCTGAATCACCTTGTATATCTTCACTACTCTCATCACTCACCTGAATCACCTTGTATAACTTCACTACTCTCATCAGTCACCTGAATCACCTTGTATATCTTCACTACTCTCATCACTCACCTGAATCACCTTGTATATCTTCACTACTCTCATCAGTCACCTGAATCACCTTGTATATCTTCACTACTCTCATCACTCACCTGAATCACCTTGTTTATCTTCACTACTCTCATCAGTCACCTGAATCACCTTGTATAACTTCACTACTCTCATCACTCACCTGAGTCACCTTGTATATCTTCACTACTCTCATCAGTCACCTGAATCACCTTGTATATCTTCACTACTCTCATCACTCACCTGAATCACCTTGTATATCTTCACTACTCTCATCACTCACCTGAATCACCTTGTATATCTTCACTACTCTCATCAGTCACCTGAATCACCTTGTATATCTTCACTACTCTCATCACTCACCTGAATCACCTTGTATATCTTCACTACTCTCATCACTCACCTGAATCACCTTGTATATCTTCACTACTCTCATCAGTCACCTGAATCACCTTGTATATCTTCACTACTCTCATCACTCACCTGAATCACCTTGTATATCTTCACTACTCTCATCACTCACCTGAATCACCTTGTATATCTTCACTACTCTCATCACTCACCTGAATCACCTTGTATATCTTCACTACTCTCATCACTCACCTGAATCACCTTGTATATCTTCACTACTCTCATCACTCACCTGAATCACCTTGTATATCTTCACTACTCTCATCAGTCACCTGAATCACCTTGTATATCTTCACTACTCTCATCACTCACCTGAATCACCTTGTATATCTTCACTACTCTCATCACTCACCTGAATCACCTTGTATATCTTCACTACTCTCATCAGTCACCTGAATCACCTTGTATATCTTCACTACTCTCATCACTCACCTGAATCACCTTGTATATCTTCACTACTCTCATCACTCACCTGAATCACCTTGTATATCTTCACTACTCTCATCACTCACCTGAATCACCTTGTATATCTTCACTACTCTCATCAGTCACCTGAATCACCTTGTATATCTTCACTACTCTCATCACTCACCTGAATCACCTTGTATATCTTCACTACTCTCATCAGTCACCTGAATCACCTTGTATATCTTCACTACTCTCATCACTCACCTGAATCACCTTGTATATCTTCACTACTCTCATCACTCACCTGAATCACCTTGTATATCTTCACTACTCTCATTAGTCACCTGAATCACCTTGTATATCTTCACTACTCTCATCACTCACCTGAATCACCTTGTATATCTTCACTACTCTCATCACTCACCTGAATCACCTTGTATATCTTCACTACTCTCATCAGTCACCTGAATCACCTTGTATATCTTCACTACTCTCATCACTCACCTGAATCACCTTGTATATCTTCACTACTCTCATCACTCACCTGAATCACCTTGTATATCTTCACTACTCTCATCAGTCACCTGAATCACCTTGTATATCTTCACTACTCTCATCACTCACCTGAATCACCTTGTATATCTTCACTACTCTCATCAGTCACCTGAATCACCTTGTATATCTTCACTACTCTCATCAGTCACCTGAATCACCTTGTATATCTTCACTACTCTCATCACTCACCTGAATCACCTTGTATATCTTCACTACTCTCATCACTCACCTGAATCACCTTGTATAACTTCACTACTCTCATCAGTCACCTGAATCACCTTGTATATCTTCACTACTCTCATCACTCACCTGAATCAC
>NW_028165117.1:0-31713 GCF_964263955.1 Coregonus lavaretus
TAGGGGTTATAACCAAGACAGACCATATCTCATCGTATCTCTTCCTCCTAGCTAGGGGTTATAACCAAGACAGACCATATCTCATCGTATCTCTTCCTCCTAGCTAGGGGTTATAACCAAGACAGACCATATCTCATCGTATCTCTTCCTCCTAGCTAGGGGTTATAACCAAGACAGACCATATCTCATCGTATCTCTTCCTCCTAGCTAGGGGTTATAACCAAGACAGACCATATCTCATCGTATCTCTTCCTCCTAGCTAGGGGTTATAACCAAGACAGACCATATCTCATCGTATCTCTTCCTCCTAGCTAGGGGTTATAACCAAGACAGACCATATCTCATCGTATCTCTTCCTCCTAGCTAGGGGTTATAACCAAGACAGACCATATCTCATCGTATCTCTTCCTCCTAGCTAGGGGTTATAACCAAGACAGACCATATCTCATCGTATCTCTTCCTCCTAGCTAGGGGTTATAACCAAGACAGACCATATCTCATCGTATCTCTTCCTCCTAGCTAGGGGTTATAACCAAGACAGACCATATCTCATCGTATCTCTTCCTCCTAGCTAGGGGTTATAACCAAGACAGACCATATCTCATCGTATCTCTTCCTCCTAGCTAGGGGTTATAACCAAGACAGACCAGACCATATCTCATCGTATCTCTTCCTCCTAGCTAGGGGTTATAACCAAGACAGACCATATCTCATCGTATCTCTTCCTCCTAGCTAGGGGTTATAACCAAGACAGACCATATCTCATCGTATCTCTCCTCCTAGCTAGGGGTTATAACCAAGACAGACCAAGACCATATCTCATCGTATCTCTTCCTCCTAGCTAGGGGTTATAACCAAGACAGACCATATCTCATCGTATCTCTCCCTCCTAGCTAGGGGTTATAACCAAGACAGACCAAGACCATATCTCATCGTATCTCTTCCTCCTAGCTAGGGGTTATAACCAAGACAGACCATATCTCATCGTATCTCTTCCTCCTAGCTAGGGGTTATAACCAAGACAGACCATATCTCATCGTATCTCTTCCTCCTAGCTAGGGGTTATAACCAAGACAGACCAAGACCATATCTCATCGTATCTCTCCCTCCTAGCTAGGGGTTATAACCAAGACAGACCAAGACCATATCTCATCGTATCTCTTCCTCCTAGCTAGGGGTTATAACCAAGACAGACCATATCTCATCGTATCTCTCCCTCCTAGCTAGGGGTTGTAACCAAGACAGACCAAGACCATATCTCATCGTATCTCTTCCTCCTAGCTAGGGGTTATAACCAAGACAGACCAAGACCATATCTCATCGTATCTCTTCCTCCTAGCTAGGGTTATAACCAAGACAGACCATATCTCATCGTATCTCTTCCTCCTAGCTAGGGGTTATAACCAAGACAGACCAAGACCATATCTCATCGTATCTCTTCCTCCTAGCTAGGGGTTATAACCAAGACAGACCAAGACCATATCTCATCGTATCTCTCCCTCCTAGCTAGGGGTTATAACCAAGACAGACCATATCTCATCGTATCTCTTCCTCCTAGCTAGGGGTTATAACCAAGACAGACCATATCTCATCGTATCTCTCCCTCCTAGCTAGGGGTTATAACCAAGACAGACCATATCTCATCGTATCTCTTCCTCCTAGCTAGGGGTTATAACCAAGACAGACCAAGACCATATCTCATCGTATCTCTCCCTCCTAGCTAGGGGTTATAACCAAGACAGACCAAGACCATATCTCATCGTATCTCTTCCTCCTAGCTAGGGGTTATAACCAAGACAGACCATATCTCATCGTATCTCTTCCTCCTAGCTAGGGGTTATAACCAAGACAGCCCATATCTCATCGTATCTCTCCCTCCTAGCTAGGGGTTATACCAAGACAGACCATATCTCATCGTATCTCTTCCTCCTAGCTAGGGGTTATAACCAAGACAGAGCAAGACCATATCTCATCGTAACCCTCCCTCCTAGCTAGGGGTTATAACCAAGACAGACCATATCTCATCGTACTCTTCCTCCTAGCTAGGGGTTATAACCAAGACAGACCAAGACCATATCTCATCGTATCTCTTCCTCCTAGCTAGGGGTTATAACCAAGACAGACCATATCTCATCGTATCTCTTCCTCCTAGCTAGGGGTTATAACCAAGACAGACCAAGACCATATCTCATCGTATCTCTTCCTCCTAGCTAGGGTTATAACCAAGACAGACCATATCTCATCGTATCTCTTCCTCCTAGCTAGGGGTTATAACCAAGACAGACCATATCTCATCGTATCTCTTCCTCCTAGCTAGGGGTTATAACCAAGACAGACCATATCTCATCGTATCTCTCCCTCCTAGCTAGGGGTTATAACCAAGACAGACCATATCTCATCGTATCTCTTCCTCCTAGCTAGGGGTTATAACCAAGACAGACCATATCTCATCGTATCTCTCCCTCCTAGCTAGGGGTTATAACCAAGACAGACCATATCTCATCGTATCTCTTCCTCCTAGCTAGGGGTTATAACCAAGACAGACCATATCTCATCGTATCTCTTCCTCCTATCTAGGGGTTATAACCAAGACAGACAAGACCATATCTCATCGTATCCCTCCCTCCTAGCTAGGGGTTATAACCAAGACAGACCATATCTCATCGTATCTCTTCCTCCTAGCTAGGGGTTATAACCAAGACAGACCATATCTCATCGTATCTCTCCCTCCTAGCTAGGGGTTATAACCAAGACAGACCAAGACCATATCTCATCGTATGTCTTCCTCCTAGCTAGGGGTTATAACCAAGACAGACCATATCTCATCGTATCTCTCCCTCCTAGCTAGGGGTTATAACCAAGACAGACCATATCTCATCGTATCTCTCCCTCCTAGCTAGGGGTTATAACCAAGACAGACCAAGACTAATATCTCATCGTATCTCTTCCTCCTAGCTAGGGGTTATAACCAAGACAGACCATATCTCATCGTATCTCTCCCTCCTAGCTAGGGGTTATAACCAAGACAGACCAAGACCATATCTCATCGTATCTCTCCCTCCTAGCTAGGGGTTATAACCAAGACAGACCATATCTCATCGTATCTCTTCCTCCTAGCTAGGGGTTATAACCAAGACAGACCATATCTCATCGTATCTCTCCCTCCTAGCTAGGGGTTATAACCAAGACAGACCATATCTCATCGTATCTCTTCCTCCTAGCTAGGGGTTATAACCAAGACAGACCATATCTCATCGTATCTCTTCCTCCTAGCTAGGGGTTATAACCAAGACAGACCATATCTCATCGTATCTCTTCCTCCTAGCTAGGGGTTATAACCAAGACAGACCATATCTCATCGTATCTCTCCCTCCTAGCTAGGGGTTATAACCAAGACAGACCATATCTCATCGTATCTCTCCCTCCTAGCTAGGGGTTATAACCAAGACAGACCATATCTCATCGTATCTCTTCCTCCTAGCTAGGGGTTATAACCAAGACAGACCATGTCTCATCGTATCTCTTCCTCCTAGCTAGGGGTTATAACCAAGACAGACCATATCTCATCGTATCTCTTCCTCCTTGCTAGGGGTTTTAACCAAGACAGACCATATCTCATCGTATCTCTTCCTCCTAGCTAGGGGTTATAACCAAGACAGACCATATCTCATCGTATCTCTTCCTCCTAGCTAGGGGTTATAACCAAGACAGACCATATCTCATCGTATCTCTTCCTCCTAGCTAGGGGTTATAACCAAGACAGACCATATCTCATCGTATCTCTTCCTCCTAGCTAGGGGTTATAACCAAGACAGACAAGACCATATCTCATCGTATCTCTTCCTCCTAGCTAGGGGTTATAACCAAGACAGACCATATCTCATCGTATCTCTTCCTCCTAGCTAGGGGTTATAACCAAGACAGACCATATCTCATCGTATCTCTTCCTCCTAGCTAGGGGTTATAACCAAGACAGACCAAGACCATATCTCATCATATCTCTCCCTCCTAGCTAGGGGTTATAACCAAGACAGACCATATCTCATCATATCTCTTCCTCCTAGCTAGGGGTTATAACCAAGACAGACCATATCTCATCGTATCTCTTCCTCCTAGCTAGGGGTTATAACCTAAGACAGACCATATCTCATCGTATCTCTCCCTCCTAGCTAGGGGTTATAACCAAGACAGACCATATCTCATCGTATATCTCCCTCCTAGCTAGGGGTTATAACCAAGACAGACCATATCTCATCGTATCTCTTCCTCCTAGCTAGGGGTTATAACCAAGACAGACCATATCTCATCGTATCTCTCCCTCCTAGCTAGGGGTTATAACCAAGACAGACCAAGACCATATCTCATCGTATCTCTTCCTCCTAGCTAGGGGTTATAACCAAGACAGACCATATCTCATCGTATCTCTCCCTCCTAGCTAGGGGTTATAACCAAGACAGACCATATCTCATCGTATCTCTTCCTCCTAGCTAGGGGTTATAACCAAGACAGACCATATCTCATCGTATCTCTTCCTCCTAGCTAGGGGTTATAACCAAGACAGACCATATCTCATCGTATCTCTCCCTCCTAGCTAGAGGTTATAACCAAGACAGACCATATCTCATCGTATCTCTTCCTCCTAGCTAGGGGTTATAACCAAGACAGACCATATCTCATCGTATCTCTTCCTCCTAGCTAGGGGTTATAACCAAGACAGACCATATCTCATCGTATCTCTTCCTCCTAGCTAGGGGTTATAACCAAGACAGACCATATCTCATCGTATCTCTTCCTCCTAGCTAGGGGTTATAACCAAGACAGACCATATCTCATCGTATCTCTTCCTCCTAGCTAGGGGTTATAACCAAGACAGACCATATCTCATCGTATCTCTTCCTCCTAGCTAAGGGTTATAACCAAGACAGACCATATCTCATCGTATCTCTTCCTCCTAGATAGGGGTTATAACCAAGACAGACCATATCTCATCGTATCTCTCCTCCTAGCTAGGGGTTATAACCAAGACAGACCATATCTCATCGTATCTCTTCCTCCTAGCTAGGGGTTATAACCAAGACAGACCATATCTCATCGTATCTCTTCCTCCTAGCTAGGGGTTATAACCAAGACAGACCATATCTCATCGTATCTCTTCCTCCTAGCTAGGGGTTATAACCAAGACAGACCATATCTCATCGTATCTCTTCCTCCTAGCTAGGGGTTATAACCAAGACAGACCAAGACCATATCTCATCGTATCTCTTCCTCCTAGCTAGGGGTTATAACCAAGACAGACCATATCTCATCGTATCTCTTCCTCCTAGCTAGGGGTTATAACCAAGAAAGACCATATCTCATCGTATCTCTCCTCCTAGCTAGGGGTTATACCAAGACAGACCATATCTCATCGTATCTCTTCCTCCTAGCTAGGGGTTATAACCAAGACAGACCAAGACCATATCTCATCGTAACCCTCCCTCCTAGCTAGGGGTTATAACCAAGACAGACCATATCTCATCGTATCTCTTCCTCCTAGCTAGCGGTTATAACCAAGACAGACCAAGACCATATCTCATCGTATCTCTTCCTCCTAGCTAGGGGTTATAACCAAGACAGACCATATCTCATCGTATCTCTTCCTCCTAGCTAGGGGTTATAACCCAGACAGACCAAGACCATATCTCATCGTATCTCTTCCTCCTAGCTAGGGTTATAACCAAGACAGACCATATCTCATCGTATCTCTTCCTCCTAGCTAGGGGTTATAACCAAGACAGACCATATCTCATCGTATCTCTTCCTCCTAGCTAGGGGTTATAACCAAGACAGACCATATCTCATCGTATCTCTCCCTCCTAGCTAGGGGTTATAACCAAGACAGACCATATCTCATCGTATCTCTTCCTCCTAGCTAGGGGTTATAACCAAGACAGACCATATCTCATCGTATCTCTCCCTCCTAGCTAGGGGTTATAACCAAGACAGACCAAGACCATATCTCATCGTATCTCTTCCTCCTAGCTAGGGGTTATAACCAAGACAGACCATATCTCATCGTATCTCTCCCTCCTAGCTAGGGGTTATAACCAAGACAGACCATATCTCATCGTATCTCTTCCTCCTAGCTAGGGGTTATAATCAAGACAGACCATATCTCATCGTATCTCTTCCCTCCTATCTAGGGGTTATAACCAAGACAGACCAAGACCATATCTCATCGTATCTCTCCTCCTAGCTAGGGGTTATAACCAAGACAGACCATATCTCATCGTATCTCTTCCTCCTAGCTAGGGGTTATAACCAAGACAGACCATATCTCATCGTATCTCTCACTCCTAGCTAGGGGTTATAACCAAGACAGACCAAGACCATATCTCATCGTATCTCTTCCTCCTAGCTAGGGGTTATAACCAAGACAGACCATATCTCATCGTATCTCTCCCTCCTAGCTAGGGGTTATAACCAAGACAGACCATATCTCATCGTATCTCTTCCTCCTAGCTAGGGGTTATAACCAAGACAGACCATATCTCATCGTATCTCTTCCTCCTAGCTAGGGGTTATAACCAAGACAGACCATATCTCATCGTATCTCTCCCTCCTAGCTAGGGGTTATAACCAAGACAGACCATATCTCATCGTATCTCTTCCTCCTAGCTAGGGGTTATAACCAAGACAGACCATATCTCATCGTATCTCTTCCTCCTAGCTAGGGGTTATAACCAAGACAGACCATATCTCATCGTATCTCTTCCTCCTAGCTAGGGGTTATAACCAAGACAGACCATATCTCATCGTATCTCTTCCTCCTAGCTAGGGGTTATAACCAAGACAGACCATATCTCATCGTATCTCTTCCTCCTAGCTAGGGGTTATAACCAAGACAGACCATATCTCATCGTATCTCTTCCTCCTAGCTAAGGGTTATAACCAAGACAGACCATATCTCATCGTATCTCTTCCTCCTAGCTAGGGGTTATAACCAAGACAGACCATATCTCATCGTATCTCTCCCTCCTAGCTAGGGGTTATAACCAAGACAGACCATATCTCATCGTATCTCTTCCTCCTAGCTAGGGGTTATAACCAAGACAGACCATATCTCATCGTATCTCTTCCTCCTAGCTAGGGGTTATAACCAAGACAGACCATATCTCATCGTATCTCTTCCTCCTAGCTAGGGGTTATAACCAAGACAGACCATATCTCATCGTATCTCTTCCTCCTAGCTAGGGGTTATAACCAAGACAGACCAAGACCATATCTCATTGTATCTCTTCCTCCTAGCTAGGGGTTATAACCAAGACAGACCATATCTCATCGTATCTCTTCCTCCTAGCTAGGGGTTATAACCAAGACAGACCATATCTCATCGTATCTCTCCCTCCTAGCAAGGGGTTATAACCAAGACAGACCAAGACCATATCTCATCGTATCTCTTCCTCCTAGCTAGGGGTTATAACCAAGACAGACCATATCTCATCGTATCTCTCCCTCCTAGCTAGGGGTTATAACCAAGACAGACCAAGACCATATCTCATCGTATCTCTTCCTCCTAGCTAGGGGTTATAACCAAGACAGACCATATCTCATCGTATCTCTTCCTCCTAGCTAGGGGTTATAACCAAGACAGACCATATCTCATCGTATCTCTTCCTCCTAGCTAGGGGTTATAACCAAG
Source organism: Coregonus lavaretus (assembly GCF_964263955.1). NCBI lineage: Eukaryota > Metazoa > Chordata > Actinopteri > Salmoniformes > Salmonidae > Coregonus > Coregonus lavaretus. The sequence continues at coordinate 7,682 of NW_028165117.1, forward strand.
ACAGACCAAGACCATATCTCATCGTATCTCTCCCTCCTAGCTAGGGGTTATAACCAAGACAGACCAAGACCATATCTCATCGTATCTCTTCCTCCTAGCTAGGGGTTATAACCAAGACAGACCATATCTCATCGTATCTCTCCCTCCTAGCTAGGGGTTGTAACCAAGACAGACCAAGACCATATCTCATCGTATCTCTTCCTCCTAGCTAGGGGTTATAACCAAGACAGACCAAGACCATATCTCATCGTATCTCTTCCTCCTAGCTAGGGTTATAACCAAGACAGACCATATCTCATCGTATCTCTTCCTCCTAGCTAGGGGTTATAACCAAGACAGACCAAGACCATATCTCATCGTATCTCTTCCTCCTAGCTAGGGGTTATAACCAAGACAGACCAAGACCATATCTCATCGTATCTCTCCCTCCTAGCTAGGGGTTATAACCAAGACAGACCATATCTCATCGTATCTCTTCCTCCTAGCTAGGGGTTATAACCAAGACAGACCATATCTCATCGTATCTCTCCCTCCTAGCTAGGGGTTATAACCAAGACAGACCATATCTCATCGTATCTCTTCCTCCTAGCTAGGGGTTATAACCAAGACAGACCAAGACCATATCTCATCGTATCTCTCCCTCCTAGCTAGGGGTTATAACCAAGACAGACCAAGACCATATCTCATCGTATCTCTTCCTCCTAGCTAGGGGTTATAACCAAGACAGACCATATCTCATCGTATCTCTTCCTCCTAGCTAGGGGTTATAACCAAGACAGCCCATATCTCATCGTATCTCTCCCTCCTAGCTAGGGGTTATACCAAGACAGACCATATCTCATCGTATCTCTTCCTCCTAGCTAGGGGTTATAACCAAGACAGAGCAAGACCATATCTCATCGTAACCCTCCCTCCTAGCTAGGGGTTATAACCAAGACAGACCATATCTCATCGTACTCTTCCTCCTAGCTAGGGGTTATAACCAAGACAGACCAAGACCATATCTCATCGTATCTCTTCCTCCTAGCTAGGGGTTATAACCAAGACAGACCATATCTCATCGTATCTCTTCCTCCTAGCTAGGGGTTATAACCAAGACAGACCAAGACCATATCTCATCGTATCTCTTCCTCCTAGCTAGGGTTATAACCAAGACAGACCATATCTCATCGTATCTCTTCCTCCTAGCTAGGGGTTATAACCAAGACAGACCATATCTCATCGTATCTCTTCCTCCTAGCTAGGGGTTATAACCAAGACAGACCATATCTCATCGTATCTCTCCCTCCTAGCTAGGGGTTATAACCAAGACAGACCATATCTCATCGTATCTCTTCCTCCTAGCTAGGGGTTATAACCAAGACAGACCATATCTCATCGTATCTCTCCCTCCTAGCTAGGGGTTATAACCAAGACAGACCATATCTCATCGTATCTCTTCCTCCTAGCTAGGGGTTATAACCAAGACAGACCATATCTCATCGTATCTCTTCCTCCTATCTAGGGGTTATAACCAAGACAGACCAAGACCATATCTCATCGTATCCCTCCCTCCTAGCTAGGGGTTATAACCAAGACAGACCATATCTCATCGTATCTCTTCCTCCTAGCTAGGGGTTATAACCAAGACAGACCATATCTCATCGTATCTCTCCCTCCTAGCTAGGGGTTATAACCAAGACAGACCAAGACCATATCTCATCGTATGTCTTCCTCCTAGCTAGGGGTTATAACCAAGACAGACCATATCTCATCGTATCTCTCCCTCCTAGCTAGGGGTTATAACCAAGACAGACCATATCTCATCGTATCTCTCCCTCCTAGCTAGGGGTTATAACCAAGACAGACCAAGACTATATCTCATCGTATCTCTTCCTCCTAGCTAGGGGTTATAACCAAGACAGACCATATCTCATCGTATCTCTCCCTCCTAGCTAGGGGTTATAACCAAGACAGACCAAGACCATATCTCATCGTATCTCTCCCTCCTAGCTAGGGGTTATAACCAAGACAGACCATATCTCATCGTATCTCTTCCTCCTAGCTAGGGGTTATAACCAAGACAGACCATATCTCATCGTATCTCTCCCTCCTAGCTAGGGGTTATAACCAAGACAGACCATATCTCATCGTATCTCTTCCTCCTAGCTAGGGGTTATAACCAAGACAGACCATATCTCATCGTATCTCTTCCTCCTAGCTAGGGGTTATAACCAAGACAGACCATATCTCATCGTATCTCTTCCTCCTAGCTAGGGGTTATAACCAAGACAGACCATATCTCATCGTATCTCTCCCTCCTAGCTAGGGGTTATAACCAAGACAGACCATATCTCATCGTATCTCTCCCTCCTAGCTAGGGGTTATAACCAAGACAGACCATATCTCATCGTATCTCTTCCTCCTAGCTAGGGGTTATAACCAAGACAGACCATGTCTCATCGTATCTCTTCCTCCTAGCTAGGGGTTATAACCAAGACAGACCATATCTCATCGTATCTCTTCCTCCTTGCTAGGGGTTTTAACCAAGACAGACCATATCTCATCGTATCTCTTCCTCCTAGCTAGGGGTTATAACCAAGACAGACCATATCTCATCGTATCTCTTCCTCCTAGCTAGGGGTTATAACCAAGACAGACCATATCTCATCGTATCTCTTCCTCCTAGCTAGGGGTTATAACCAAGACAGACCATATCTCATCGTATCTCTTCCTCCTAGCTAGGGGTTATAACCAAGACAGACCAAGACCATATCTCATCGTATCTCTTCCTCCTAGCTAGGGGTTATAACCAAGACAGACCATATCTCATCGTATCTCTTCCTCCTAGCTAGGGGTTATAACCAAGACAGACCATATCTCATCGTATCTCTTCCTCCTAGCTAGGGGTTATAACCAAGACAGACCAAGACCATATCTCATCATATCTCTCCCTCCTAGCTAGGGGTTATAACCAAGACAGACCATATCTCATCATATCTCTTCCTCCTAGCTAGGGGTTATAACCAAGACAGACCATATCTCATCGTATCTCTTCCTCCTAGCTAGGGGTTATAACCAAGACAGACCATATCTCATCGTATCTCTCCCTCCTAGCTAGGGGTTATAACCAAGACAGACCATATCTCATCGTATATCTCCCTCCTAGCTAGGGGTTATAACCAAGACAGACCATATCTCATCGTATCTCTTCCTCCTAGCTAGGGGTTATAACCAAGACAGCCCATATATCATCGTATCTCTTCCTCCTAGCTAGGGGTTATAACCAAGACAGACCAAGACCATATCTCATCGTATCTCTTCCTCCTAGCTAGGGGTTATAACCAAGACAGACCATATCTCATCGTATCTCTTCCTCCTAGCTAGGGGTTATAACCAAGACAGACCATATCTCATCGTATCTCTTCCTCCTAGCTAGGGGTTATAACCAAGACAGACCAAGACCATATCTCATCGTATCTCTTCCTCCTAGCTAGGGGTTATAACCAAGACAGACCATATCTCATCGTATCTCTTCCTCCTAGCTAGGGGTTATAACCAAGACAGACCAAGACCATATCTCATCGTATCTCTTCCTCCTAGCTAGGGGTTATAACCAAGACATACCTGATTGATGTTTATTAATAAAGAGAAAGGAGAATACTGTCAACTGAAATGTGTCTTCTGCATTTAACCCAACCCCTCTGAATCAGAGAGGTGCGGGCGGCTGCCTTTAATCGACAGCCACGTCATCGGTGCCCAGGAGCCGTTGTTGTTGGGGGTTAACTGCCTTAATGAGGGGCAGAATGACAGATGAATGACAGATTCTTACCTTGTCGGTTCGGAGATTCAACCCAGCAACCTTCCGGTTACTGTTCCAACGATCCTACCAACCAGGCTAACTATAGAGGTGTGTGTGTGTGTGTGTGTGTGTCTGTGTGTGTGTGTGCGTGTGTGTCTGTGTGTGTATGTGTGTGTGTGTGTGTGTGTGTGTGTGTGTGTGTGTGTGTGTGTGTCTGTGTGTGTGTGTGTGTGTGTGTGTGTGTGTGTGTGTGTGTGTGTGCGTGCGTGTGTGTGAGAGAGAAGATTCCTAAAGTACCGTGTCAGTTGTATGAATATAAATTGTATTAGTTGCATGTTATTAATGTTTACATTGTGTTACATATTAAATTATATTTCTGCATATACATTCATATTACATCTTGCCACAAATGTATCAGTGAGTAAATGATCAACCTGGTCTTTTCAACTAAACATGGTTCAGGATAGACCTGCAGCAGGTATGGAACCACCCACTGACTGGCTTTAAACCTGTATTAATACAGTCCTGACTGGCTATAAACCTGCATTGATACAGTCCTGACTGGCTTTAAACCTGCATTAATACAGTCCTGACTGGGTTTAAACCTGCATTAATACAGTCCTGACTGGGTTTGAACCTGCATTGATACAGTCCTGACTGGGTTTAAACCTGCATTGATACAGTCCTGACTGGGTTTAAACCTGCATTAATACAGTCCTGACTGGCTTTAAACCTGTATTAATACAGTCCTGACTGGCTTTAAACCTGTATTGATGCAGTCCTGACTGGCTTTAAACCTGCATTAATACAGTCCTGACTGGGTTTAAACCTGTATTGATACAGTCCTGACTGGCTTTAAACCTGTATTGATACAGTCCTGACTGGGTTTAAACCTGCATTGATACAGTCCTGACTGGGTTTAAACCTGCGTTGATACAGTCCTGACTGGGTTTAAACCTGCATTAATACAGTCCTGACTGGGTTTAAACCTGCATTAATACAGTCCTGACTGGCTTTAAACCTGCATTGATACAGTCCTGAACATGATAGAGTTTGAGGCTCCTCTCTTTAACATGTTCCACTGCCCTCTATTGGTTAGAGGTAGACATTACATAGAGGAGAGATCAGCTGTCCAGTCGTGGTCAAACGTTTTGAGAATGACACAAATACACATTTTCACAAAGTCTGCTGCCTCAGTTTTGATGATGGCAATTCGCATATACTCCAGAATGTCATGAAGAGTGATCAGATGAATTGCAATTAATTGCAAAGTCCCTCTTTGCCATGAAAATGAACTTAATCCCCCAAAAAAACATTTCCACTGCATTTCAGCCCTGCCACAAAAGGACCAGCTGGCGTCATGTCAGTGATTCTCTCGTTAACACAGGTGAGAGTGTTGACGAGGACAAGGCTGGAGATCACTCTGGAAGACTGGAAGCTTTAAAAGGAGGGTGGTGCTTGAAATCATTGTTCTTCCTCTGTTAACCATGGTTACCTGCAAGGAAACACGTGCCGTCATCATTGCTTTGCACAAAAAGGGCTTCACAGGCAAGGATATTGCTGCTAGTAAGATTGCACCTAAATCAACCATTTATCGGATCATCAAGAACTTCAAGGAGAGAGGTTCAATTGTTGTGAAGAAGGCGTCAGGGCGCACAAGAATGTCCAGCAAGTGCCAGGACCGTCTCCTAAAGTTGATTCAGCTGCGGGATCGGGGCACCACCAGTGCAGAGCTTGCTCAGGAATGGCAGCAGGCAGGTGTGAGTGCATCTGCACGCACAGTGAGGCGAAGTCTTTTGGAGGATGGCCTGGTGTCAAGAAGGGCAGCAAAGAAGCCACTTCTCTCCAGGAAAAACATCAGGGACAGACTGATATTCTGCAAAAGGTACAGGGATTGGACTGCTGAGGACTGGGGTAAAGTCATTTTCTCTGATGAATCCCCTTTCCGATTGTTTGGGGCATCCGGAAAAAAACAAGAAGAAGAAGACAAGGTGAGCGCTACCATCAGTCCTGTGTCATGCCAACAGTAAAGCATCCTGACACCATTCATGTGTGGGGTTGCTTCTCAGCCAAGGGAGTGGGCTCACTCACAATTTTGCCTAAGAACACAGTCATGAATAAAGAATGGTACCAACACATCCTCCGAGAGCAACTTCTCCCAACCATCCAAGAACAGTTTGGTGACGACCAATGCCTTTTCCAGCATGATGGAGCACCTTGCCATAAGGCAAAAGTGATAACTAAGTGGCTCGGGGAACAAAACATCGATATTTTGGGTCCACGGCCAGGAAACTCCCCAGACCTTAATCCCATTGAGAACTTGTGGTCGATCCTCAAGAGGCGGGTGGACAAACAAAAACCCACAAATTCTGACAAACTCCAAGCATTGATTATGCCAGAATGGGCTGCCATCAGTCAGGATGTGGCCCAGAAGTTAATTGACAGCATGCCAGGGCGGATGCAGAGGTCTTGAAAAAGAAGGGTCAACACTGCAAATATTGACTCTTTGCATAAACTTAAGGTAATTTTCAATAAAAGCCTTTGACACTTATGGAATGCTTGTAATTATACTTCAGTATACCATAGTAACATCTGACAAAAATATCTCGTAACGCTGAAGCAGCGAACTTTGTGAAGACCAATACTTGTGTCATTCTCAAAACTTTTGACCACGACTGTACATCCACTAGAACACATTAAAACACACCACCACTACTAATCTAACTGTCTGTAGGTCCAACAGAACACATTAAAACACACCACCACTACTAATCTAACTGTCTGTAGGTCCAACAGAACACATTAAAACACACCCCCACTACTAATCTAACTGTCTGTAGGTCCAACAGAACACATTAAAAAACACCACCACTACTAATCTAACTGTCTGTAGGTCCAACAGAACACATTAAAACACACCACCACTACTAATCTAACTGTCTGTAGGTCCAACAGAACACATTAAAACACACCACCACTACTAATCTAACTGTCTGTAGGTCCAACAGAACACATTAAAACACACCCCCACTACTAATCTAACTGTCTGTAGGTCCAACAGAACACATTAAAAAACACCACCACTACTAATCTAACTGTCTGTAGGTCCAACAGAACACATTAAAACACACCACCACTACTAATCTAACTGTCTGTAGGTCCAACAGAACACATTAAAACACACCCCCACTACTAATCTAACTGTCTGTAGGTCCAACAGAACACATTAAAACACACCACCACTACTAATCTAACTGTCTGTAGGTCCAACAGAACACATTAAAACACACCACCACTACTAATCTAACTGTCTGTAGGTCCAACAGAACACATTAAAACACACCACCACTACTAATCTAACTGTCTGTAGGTCCAACAGAACACATTAAAACACACCACCACTACTAATCTAACTGTCTGTAGGTCCAACAGAACACATTAAAACACACCACCACTGGCTACTAATCTAACTGTCTGTAGGTCCAACAGAACACATTAAAACACACCACTACTACTAATCTAACTGTCTGTAGGTCCAACAGAACACATTAAAACACACCACCACTACTAATCTAACTGTCTGTAGGTCCAACAGAACACATTAAAACACACCACCACTACTAATCTAACTGTCTGTAGGTCCAACAGAACACATTAAAACACACCACCACTACTAATCTAACTGTCTGTAGGTCCAACAGAACACATTAAAACACACCACCACTACTAATCTAACTGTCTGTAGGTCCAACAGAACACATTAAAACACACCACTACTACTAATCTAACTGTCTGTAGGTCCAACAGAGCACATTAAAACACACCACTACTACTAATCTAACTGTCTGTAGGTCCAACAGAACACATTAAAACACACCACCACTACTAATCCAACTGTCTGTAGGTCCAACAGAACACATTAAAAAACACCACCACTACTAATCTAACTGTCTGTAGGTCCAACAGAACACATTAAAACACACCACCACTACTAATCTAACTGTCTGTAGGTCCAACAGAACACATTAAAACACACCACCACTACTAATCTAACTGTCTGTAGGTCCAACAGAACACATTAAAACACACCCCCACTACTAATCTAACTGTCTGTAGGTCCAACAGAACACATTAAAACACACCACCACTACTAATCTAACTGTCTGTAGGTCCAACAGAACACATTAAAACACACCACCACTACTAATCTAACTGTCTGTAGGTCCAACAGAACACATTAAAACACACCACTACTACTAATCTAACTGTCTGTAGGTCCAACAGAACACATTAAAACACACCACCACTACTAATCTAACTGTCTGTAGGTCCAACAGAACACATTAAAACACACCACCACTACTAATCTAACTGTCTGTAGGTCCAACAGAACACATTAAAACACACCACCACTACTAATCTAACTGTCTGTAGGTCCAACAGAACACATTAAAACATTTACATTTATATTATATAGATAACACAGCCTGGTTACTGTGGTCTATGTAGATAACACAGCCTGGTTACTGTGGTCTATGTAGATAACACAGCCTGGTTACTGTGGTCTATGTAGATAACACAGCCTGGTTACTGTCTCTATGTAGATAACACAGCCTGGTTACTGTGGTCTATGTAGATAACACAGCCTGGTTACTGTGGTCTATGTAGATAACACAGCCTGGTTACTGTGGTCTATGTAGATAACACAGCCTGGTTACTGTCTCTATGTAGATAACACAGCCTGGTTACTGTGGTCTATGTAGATAACACAGCCTGGTTACTGTGGTCTATGTAGATAACACAGCCTGGTTACTGTCTCTATGTAGACAACACAGCCTGGTTACTGTCTCTATGTAGATAACACAGCCTGGTTACTGTGGTCTATGTAGATAACACAGCCTGGTTACTGTGGTCTATGTAGATAACACAGCCTGGTTACTGTGGTCTATGTAGATAACACAGCCTGGTTACTGTGGTCTATGTAGATAACACAGCCTGGTTACTGTGGTCTATGTAGATAACACAGCCTGGTTACTGTGGTCTATGTAGATAACACAGCCTGGTTACTGTGGTCTATGTAGATAACACAGCCTGGTTACTGTCTCTATGTAGATAAACACAGCCTGGTTACTGTGGTCTATGTAGATAACACAGCCTGGTTACTGTGGTCTATGTAGATAAACACAGCCTGGTTACTGTGGTCTATGTAGATAACACAGCCTGGTTACTGTGGTCTATGTAGATAACACAGCCTGGTTACTGTGGTCTATGTAGATAACACAGCCTGGTTACTGTCTCTATGTAGATAACACAGCCTGGTTACTGTGGTCTATATAGACAACACAGCCTGGTTACTGTCTCTATGTAGATAACACAGCCTGGTTACTGTGGTCTATGTAGATAACACAGCCTGGTTACTGTGGTCTATGTAGATAACACAGCCTGGTTACTGTGGTCTATGTAGATAACACAGCCTGGTTACTGTGGTCTATGTAGATAACACAGCCTGGTTACTGTGGTCTATGTAGATAACACAGCCTGGTTACTGTCTCTATGTAGATAAACACAGCCTGGTTACTGTGGTCTATGTAGATAACACAGCCTGGTTACTGTGGTCTATGTAGATAACACAGCCTGGTTACTGTGGTCTATGTAGATAACACAGCCTGGTTACTGTCTCTATGTAGATAAACACAGCCTGGTTACTGTGGTCTATGTAGATAACACAGCCTGGTTACTGTGGTCTATGTAGATAACACAGCCTGGTTACTGTCTCTATGTAGATAACACAGCCTGGTTACTGTGGTCTATGTAGATAACACAGCCTGGTTACTGTGGTCTATATAGATAACACAGCCTGGTTACTGTGGTCTATGTAGATAACACAGCCTGGTTACTGTGGTCTATGTAGATAACACAGCCTGGTTACTGTGGTCTATATAGATAACACAGCCTGGTTACTGTGGTCTATGTAGATAACACAGCCTGGTTACTGTGGTCTATGTAGATAACACAGCCTGGTTACTGTGGTCTATATAGATAACACAGCCTGGTTACTGTGGTCTATGTAGATAACACAGCCTGGTTACTGTGGTCTATGTAGATAACACAGCCTGGTTACTGTGGTCTATGTAGATAACACAGCCTGGTTACTGTGGTCTATATAGATAACACAGCCTGGTTACTGTGGTCTATATAGATAACACAGCCTGGTTACTGTGGTCTATGTAGATAACACAGCCTGGTTACTGTGGTCTATATAGATAACACAGCCTGGTTACTGTGGTCTATGTAGATAACACAGCCTGGTTACTGTGGTCTATGTAGATAACACAGCCTGGTTACTGTGGTCTATGTAGATAACACAGCCTGGTTACTGTGGTCTATGTAGATAACACAGCCTGGTTACTGTCTCTATGTAGATAACACAGCCTGGTTACTGTGGTCTATGTAGATAACACAGCCTGGTTACTGTGGTCTATGTAGATAACACAGCCTGGTTACTGTCTCTATGTAGATAACACAGCCTGGTTACTGTGGTCTATGTAGATAACACAGCCTGGTTACTGTGGTCTATGTAGATAACACAGCCTGGTTACTGTCTCTATGTAGATAACACAGCCTGGTTACTGTCTCTATGTAGATAACACAGCCTGGTTACTGTCTCTATGTAGATAACACAGCCTGGTTACTGTCTCTATGTAGATAACACAGCCTGGTTACTGTGGTCTATGTAGACAACACAGCCTGGTTACTGTCTCTATGTAGATAACACAGCCTGGTTACTGTGGTCTATGTAGATAACACAGCCTGGTTACTGTGGTCTATGTAGATAACACAGCCTGGTTACTGTCTCTATGTAGATAACACAGCCTGGTTACTGTGGTCTATATAGACAACACAGCCTGGTTACTGTGGTCTATATAGACAACACAGCCTGGTTACTGTGGTCTATATAGACAACACAGCCTGGTTACTGTCTCTATGTAGATAACACAGCCTGGTTACTGTGGTCTATGTAGATAACACAGCCTGGTTACTGTGGTCTATGTAGATAACACAGCCTGGTTACTGTCTCTATGTAGATAACACAGCCTGGTTACTGTGGTCTATGTAGACAACACAGCCTGGTTACTGTGGTCTATGTAGATAACACAGCCTGGTTACTGTGGTCTATGTAGATAACACAGCCTGGTTACTGTGGTCTATGTAGATAACACAGCCTGGTTACTGTGGTCTATGTAGATAACACAGCCTGGTTACTGTCTCTATATAGATAACACAGCCTGGTTACTGTGGTCTATATAGATAACACAGCCTGGTTACTGTGGTCTATGTAGATAACACAGCCTGGTTACTGTGGTCTATGTAGACAACACAGCCTGGTTACTGTCTCTATGTAGATAACACAGCCTGGTTACTGTGGTCTATGTAGATAACACAGCCTGGTTACTGTGGTCTATGTAGATAACACAGCCTGGTTACTGTGGTCTATGTAGATAACACAGCCTGGTTACTGTCTCTATGTAGATAACACAGCCTGGTTACTGTGGTCTATATAGACAACACAGCCTGGTTACTGTCTCTATGTAGATAACACAGCCTGGTTACTGTGGTCTATGTAGATAACACAGCCTGGTTACTGTGGTCTATGTAGATAACACAGCCTGGTTACTGTCTCTATGTAGATAAACACAGCCTGGTTACTGTGGTCTATGTAGATAACACAGCCTGGTTACTGTGGTCTATGTAGATAACACAGCCTGGTTACTGTCTCTATGTAGATAACACAGCCTGGTTACTGTGGTCTATGTAGATAACACAGCCTGGTTACTGTGGTCTATATAGATAACACAGCCTGGTTACTGTGGTCTATGTAGATAACACAGCCTGGTTACTGTGGTCTATGTAGATAACACAGCCTGGTTACTGTGGTCTATATAGATAACACAGCCTGGTTACTGTGGTCTATGTAGATAACACAGCCTGGTTACTGTGGTCTATGTAGATAACACAGCCTGGTTACTGTGGTCTATATAGATAACACAGCCTGGTTACTGTGGTCTATGTAGATAACACAGCCTGGTTACTGTGGTCTATGTAGATAACACAGCCTGGTTACTGTGGTCTATGTAGATAACACAGCCTGGTTACTGTGGTCTATATAGATAACACAGCCTGGTTACTGTGGTCTATATAGATAACACAGCCTGGTTACTGTGGTCTATGTAGATAACACAGCCTGGTTACTGTGGTCTATATAGATAACACAGCCTGGTTACTGTGGTCTATGTAGATAACACAGCCTGGTTACTGTCTCTATGTAGATAACACAGCCTGGTTACTGTGGTCTATGTAGATAACACAGCCTGGTTACTGTCTCTATGTAGATAACACAGCCTGGTTACTGTGGTCTATGTAGATAACACAGCCTGGTTACTGTGGTCTATGTAGATAACACAGCCTGGTTACTGTCTCTATGTAGATAACACAGCCTGGTTACTGTGGTCTATGTAGATAACACAGCCTGGTTACTGTGGTCTATGTAGATAACACAGCCTGGTTACTGTCTCTATGTAGATAACACAGCCTGGTTACTGTCTCTATGTAGATAACACAGCCTGGTTACTGTCTCTATGTAGATAACACAGCCTGGTTACTGTCTCTATGTAGATAACACAGCCTGGTTACTGTGGTCTATGTAGACAACACAGCCTGGTTACTGTCTCTATGTAGATAACACAGCCTGGTTACTGTGGTCTATGTAGATAACACAGCCTGGTTACTGTCTCTATGTAGATAACACAGCCTGGTTACTGTGGTCTATATAGACAACACAGCCTGGTTACTGTGGTCTATATAGACAACACAGCCTGGTTACTGTGGTCTATATAGACAACACAGCCTGGTTACTGTCTCTATGTAGATAACACAGCCTGGTTACTGTGGTCTATGTAGATAACACAGCCTGGTTACTGTGGTCTATGTAGATAACACAGCCTGGTTACTGTCTCTATGTAGATAACACAGCCTGGTTACTGTGGTCTATGTAGACAACACAGCCTGGTTACTGTGGTCTATGTAGATAACACAGCCTGGTTACTGTGGTCTATGTAGATAACACAGCCTGGTTACTGTGGTCTATGTAGATAACACAGCCTGGTTACTGTGGTCTATGTAGATAACACAGCCTGGTTACTGTCTCTATATAGATAACACAGCCTGGTTACTGTGGTCTATATAGATAACACAGCCTGGTTACTGTGGTCTATGTAGATAACACAGCCTGGTTACTGTGGTCTATGTAGACAACACAGCCTGGTTACTGTCTCTATGTAGATAACACAGCCTGGTTACTGTGGTCTATGTAGATAACACAGCCTGGTTACTGTGGTCTATGTAGATAACACAGCCTGGTTACTGTGGTCTATGTAGATAACACAGCCTGGTTACTGTCTCTATATAGATAACACAGCCTGGTTACTGTGGTCTATATAGATAACACAGCCTGGTTACTGTGGTCTATGTAGATAACACAGCCTGGTTACTGTGGTCTATGTAGACAACACAGCCTGGTTACTGTCTCTATGTAGATAACACAGCCTGGTTACTGTGGTCTATATAGATAACACAGCCTGGTTACTGTGGTCTATGTAGATAACACAGCCTGGTTACTGTGGTCTATGTAGATAACACAGCCTGGTTACTGTGGTCTATATAGACAACACAGCCTGGTTACTGTCTCTATGTAGATAACACAGCCTGGTTACTGTGGTCTATGTAGATAACACAGCCTGGTTACTGTGGTCTATGTAGATAACACAGCCTGGTTACTGTGGTCTATGTAGATAACACAGCCTGGTTACTGTGGTCTATGTAGACAACACAGCCTGGTTACTGTGGTCTATGTAGACAACACAGCCTGGTTACTGTGGTCTATATAGATAACACAGCCTGGTTACTGTGGTCTATGTAGATAACACAGCCTGGTTACTGTCTCTATGTAGATAACACAGCCTGGTTACTGTGGTCTATGTAGATAACACAGCCTGGTTACTGTGGTCTATGTAGATAACACAGCCTGGTTACTGTGGTCTATGTAGACAACACAGCCTGGTTACTGTGGTCTATGTAGATAACACAGCCTGGTTACTGTCTCTATGTAGATAACACAGCCTGGTTACTGTGGTCTATGTAGATAACACAGCCTGGTTACTGTGGTCTATGTAGATAAACACAGCCTGGTTACTGTGGTCTATGTAGATAACACAGCCTGGTTACTGTGGTCTATGTAGATAACACAGCCTGGTTACTGTGGTCTATGTAGATACACAGCCTGGTTACTGTGGTCTATGTAGATAACACAGCCTGGTTACTGTGGTCTATGTAGATAACACAGCCTGGTTACTGTCTCTATGTAGATAACACAGCCTGGTTACTGTGGTCTATGTAGATAACACAGCCTGGTTACTGTGGTCTATGTAGATAACACAGCCTGGTTACTGTGGTCTATGTAGATAACACAGCCTGGTTACTGTCTCTATGTAGATAAACACAGCCTGGTTACTGTGGTCTATATAGATAACACAGCCTGGTTACTGTGGTCTATGTAGATAACACAGCCTGGTTACTGTGGTCTATGTAGACAACACAGCCTGGTTACTGTGGTCTATGTAGATAACACAGCCTGGTTACTGTCTCTATGTAGATAACACAGCCTGGTTACTGTGGTCTATGTAGATAACACAGCCTGGTTACTGTGGTCTATATAGACAACACAGCCTGGTTACTGTGGTCTATGTAGATAACACAGCCTGGTTACTGTGGTCTATATAGACAACACAGCCTGGTTACTGTGGTCTATGTAGATAACACAGCCTGGTTACTGTGGTCTATGTAGATAACACAGCCTGGTTACTGTGGTCTATGTAGATAACACAGCCTGGTTACTGTGGTCTATGTAGATAACGCAGCCTGGTTACTGTGGTCTATGTAGATAACACAGCCTGGTTACTGTCTCTATGTAGATAACACAGCCTGGTTACTGTGGTCTATGTAGATAACACAGCCTGGTTACTGTGGTCTATGTAGACAACACAGCCTGGTTACTGTGGTCTATGTAGATAACACAGCCTGGTTACTGTGGTCTATGTAGATAACACAGCCTGGTTACTGTCTCTATGTAGATAACACAGCCTGGTTACTGTCTCTATGTAGATAACACAGCCTGGTTACTGTGGTCTATGTAGATAACACAGCCTGGTTACTGTGGTCTATGTAGACAACACAGCCTGGTTACTGTGGTCTATGTAGATAACACAGCCTGGTTACTGTGGTCTATGTAGATAAACACAGCCTGGTTACTGTCTCTATGTAGATAACACAGCCTGGTTACTGTCTCTATGTAGATAACACAGCCTGGTTACTGTGGTCTATGTAGATAACACAGCCTGGTTACTGTCTCTATGTAGATAACACAGCCTGGTTACTGTGGTCTATGTAGATAACACAGCCTGGTTACTGTCTCTATGTAGATAACACAGC
Organism: Coregonus lavaretus; assembly: GCF_964263955.1. Lineage (NCBI taxonomy): Eukaryota > Metazoa > Chordata > Actinopteri > Salmoniformes > Salmonidae > Coregonus > Coregonus lavaretus. Next base: position 23,007 of record NW_028165117.1, read on the forward strand.
CTGGTTACTGTGGTCTATGTAGATAACACAGCCTGGTTACTGTGGTCTATGTAGATAACACAGCCTGGTTACTGTGGTCTATGTAGATAACACAGCCTGGTTACTGTCTCTATGTAGATAACACAGCCTGGTTACTGTGGTCTATGTAGATAACACAGCCTGGTTACTGTGGTCTATGTAGATAACACAGCCTGGTTACTGTGGTCTATGTAGATAACACAGCCTGGTTACTGTGGTCTATGTAGATAACACAGCCTGGTTACTGTGGTCTATGTAGATAACACAGCCTGGTTACTGTGGTCTATGTAGATAACACAGCCTGGTTACTGTGGTCTATGTAGATAACACAGCCTGGTTACTGTGGTCTATGTAGATAACACAGCCTGGTTACTGTGGTCTATGTAGATAACACAGCCTGGTTACTGTGGTCTATGTAGATAACACAGCCTGGTTACTGTCTCTATGTAGATAACACAGCCTGGTTACTGTGGTCTATGTAGATAACACAGCCTGGTTACTGTCTCTATGTAGATAACACAGCCTGGTTACTGTCTCTATGTAGATAACACAGCCTGGTTACTGTGGTCTATGTAGATAACACAGCCTGGTTACTGTGGTCTATGTAGATAACACAGCCTGGTTACTGTGGTCTATGTAGACAACACAGCCTGGTTACTGTGGTCTATGTAGATAACACAGCCTGGTTACTGTGGTCTATGTAGATAACACAGCCTGGTTACTGTCTCTATGTAGATAACACAGCCTGGTTACTGTCTCTATGTAGATAACACAGCCTGGTTACTGTCTCTATGTAGATAACACAGCCTGGTTACTGTCTCTATGTAGATAACACAGCCTGGTTACTGTCTCTATGTAGATAACACAGCCTGGTTACTGTGGTCTATGTAGATAACACAGCCTGGTTACTGTCTCTATGTAGATAAACACAGCCTGGTTACTGTCTCTATGTAGATAACACAGCCTGGTTACTGTGGTCTATGTAGATAACACAGCCTGGTTACTGTGGTCTATGTAGATAACACAGCCTGGTTACTGTGGTCTATATAGATAACACAGCCTGGTTACTGTGGTCTATGTAGATAACACAGCCTGGTTACTGTCTCTATATAGATAACACAGCCTGGTTACTGTCTCTATGTAGATAACACAGCCTGGTTACTGTGGTCTATGTAGATAACACAGCCTGGTTACTGTGGTCTATGTAGATAACACAGCCTGGTTACTGTGGTCTATGTAGATAACACAGCCTGGTTACTGTGGTCTATGTAGATAACACAGCCTGGTTACTGTGGTCTATGTAGACAACACAGCCTGGTTACTGTGGTCTATGTAGATAACACAGCCTGGTTACTGTGGTCTATGTAGATAACACAGCCTGGTTACTGTGGTCTATGTAGATAACACAGCCTGGTTACTGTGGTCTATGTAGATAACACAGCCTGGTTACTGTGGTCTATGTAGATAACACAGCCTGGTTACTGTGGTCTATGTAGATAACACAGCCTGGTTACTGTGGTCTATGTAGATAACACAGCCTGGTTACTGTGGTCTATGTAGATAACACAGCCTGGTTACTGTGGTCTATGTAGATAACACAGCCTGGTTACTGTGGTCTATATAGATAACACAGCCTGGTTACTGTGGTCTATATAGATAACACAGCCTGGTTACTGTGGTCTATGTAGATAACACAGCCTGGTTACTGTGGTCTATGTAGATAACACAGCCTGGTTACTGTGGTCTATGTAGATAACACAGCCTGGTTACTGTGGTCTATGTAGATAACACAGCCTGGTTACTGTCTCTATGTAGATAACACAGCCTGGTTACTGTGGTCTATGTAGATAACACAGCCTGGTTACTGTCTCTATGTAGATAACACAGCCTGGTTACTGTGGTCTATGTAGATAACACAGCCTGGTTACTGTGGTCTATGTAGATAACACAGCCTGGTTACTGTGGTCTATGTAGATAACACAGCCTGGTTACTGTGGTCTATGTAGACAACACAGCCTGGTTACTGTGGTCTATGTAGATAACACAGCCTGGTTACTGTGGTCTATGTAGATAACACAGCCTGGTTACTGTGGTCTATGTAGATAACACAGCCTGGTTACTGTGGTCTATGTAGATAACACAGCCTGGTTACTGTCTCTATGTAGATAACACAGCCTGGTTACTGTGGTCTATGTAGATAACACAGCCTGGTTACTGTGGTCTATGTAGATAACACAGCCTGGTTACTGTCTCTATGTAGATAACACAGCCTGGTTACTGTGGTCTATGTAGATAACACAGCCTGGTTACTGTGGTCTATGTAGATAACACAGCCTGGTTACTGTCTCTATGTAGATAACACAGCCTGGTTACTGTGGTCTATGTAGATAACACAGCCTGGTTACTGTGGTCTATATAGATGGATGTCGAGATCGGTGTGGAAGAACTTGACTGGCCTGCACAGAGGCCTGACCTCAATCGAACACCTTTGGGATGAATTGGAACGCCGACTGCGAGCCAGGCCTAATCGCCCAACATCAGTGCCCGACCTCAAGACCTAATGCTCTTGTGGCTGAATGGAAGCAAGTCCCCGCAGCAATGTTCCAACATCTAGTGGAGGCTGTTATAGCAGCAAACAGGGGGGACCAACTCCATATTAATGCCCATGATTTTGGAATGAGATGTGTCCACATGCTTTTGGTAATGTAGTGTATATACTGAACTAAAACATAAACGCCACATGTAAAGTGTTGGTCCCATGTTTCATGAGCTGAAATAAAAGATCACAGAAATCTTCCATTTGCACAAAAATCGTATTTCTCTCAAATGTTGTGCATAAGTTTCATTACATCCCTGTTAGTGAGCATTTCTCCTTTGACAGGTGTGGCAGATCAAGAAGCTGATTAAACAGTATGATCATTACACAGGTGCACCTTGTGCTGGGGACAATAAAAGGCCACTCTAAAATGTGCAGTTTTGTCACACAACACAATGCCACAGATGTCTCAAGTTCTGAGGAAGCGTGCAATTGGCAGCTGACTGAAGGAATGTCCACTAGAGCTGTTGCCTGAGAATTTAATGTTAATTTCTCTACCATAAGCCGCCTCTAATGTTTTTTTTAGAGAATTTGGCAGTACGTCCAACTGGCCTCACAACCGCAGACCATGCGTAACCACGCCAGCCCAGGACCTCCACATCCGGCTTCTTCACCTGCGGGATCGTCTGAGGCCAGCCACCTGGACAGCTGATGAAACTGTGGGTTTGCGCAACCGAATAATTTCTGCACAAACTGTCAGAAACCGTCTCAGGGAACCTCATCTGCGTGCTCGTCGTCCTCACAAGGGTCTTGACCTGACTGCAGTTCGGCGTCGTAACCGACTTCAGTGGGCAAATGCTCACCTTCGATGGCCACTGGCACGCTGGAGAAGTTTGCGCTTCACGGATGAATCCTGCCATCACCTCATGTTTCATCATGATAATGTACGGCCCCATGTTGCAAGGATCTGTACACAGTTCCTGGAAACTGAAAATGTCCCAGTTCTTCTATGGCCTGCATACTCACCAGACATGTCACTCATTGAGCATGTTTGGGATGCTCTGGATCGACGTGTACGACAGTGTGTTCCAGTTCCCGCCAATATCCAGCAACTTCGCACAGCCATTGAAGAGGAGTGGGACAACATTCCACAGGCCTTACAATCAACAACCTGATCAAGTCTATGCGAAGGAGATGTGTCTCGCTAGGTGAATCATCACATCCCACACTAGGTGAATCATCACGTCCTACACTAGGTGAATCATAATTTACATTTTACATTTACGTCATTTAGCAGACGCTCTTATCCAGAGCGACTTACAAATTGGTGCATTCACCTTATAGCCAGTGGGATAACCACTTTACAATGTTTGTTTTTTTTGTTTTTTTTGGGGGGGGGTTGGGGTAAGGGGGTTTTTGGGGGTAGAAGGATTACTTTATCCCATCCCAGGTATTCCTTAAAGAGGTGGGGTTTCAAATTTCTCCGGAAGGTGGTGAGTGACTCCGCTGTCCTGGCGTCGTGAGGGAGCTTGTTCCACCATTGGGGTGCCAGAGCAGCGAACAGTTTTGACTGGGCTGAGCGGGAACTATGCTTCCGCAGAGGAAGGGGAGCCAGCAGGCCAGAGGTGGATGAACGCAATGCCCTCGTTTGGGTGTAGGGACTGATCAGAGCCTGAAGGTACGGAGGTGCCGTTCCCCTCACAGCTCCATAGGCAAGCACCATGGTCTTGTAACAGATGCGAGCTTCAACTGGAAGCCAGTGGAGTGTGCGGAGGAGCGGGATGACGTGAGAGAACTTGGGAAGGTTGAACACCAGACGGGCTGCGGCATTCTGGATGAGTTGTAGGGGTTTAATGGCACAGGCAGGGAGCCCAGCCAACAGCGAGTTGCAGTAATCCAGACGGGAGATGACAAGTGCCTGGATTAGGACCTGTGCCGCTTTCTGTGTAAGGCAGGGTCGTACTCTCCGAATGTTGTAGAGCATGAACCTACAGGATCGGGTCACCGCCTTGATGTTAGCGGAGAACGACAGGGTGTTGTCCAGGGTCACGCCAAGGCTCTTCGCACTCTGGGAGGAGGACACAACGGAGTTGTCAACCGTGATGGCGAGATCATGGAACGGGCAGTCCTTCCCCGGGAGGAAGAGCAGCTCCGTCTTGCCAAGGTTCAGCTTGAGGTGGTGATCTGTCACCCATACTGATATGTCTGCCAGACATGCAGAGATGCGATTCGCCACCTGGTTATCAGAAGGGGGAAAGGAGAAGATGAGTTGTGTGTCGTCTGCGTAGCCAAGTGACTTGGTGTATAGCGAGAATAGGAGAGGGCCTAGAACTGAGCCCTGGGGGACACCAGTGGTGAGAGCACGTGGTGCGGAGACAGTGAATCATCATGTCCTACACTAGGTGAATCACTAGGTGAATCATCATGTCGTACACTAGGTGAATCATCATGTCCTACAATAGGTGAATCATCATGTCGTACACTAGGTGAATCATCATGTCCCACACTAGGTGAATCATCATGTCCTACACTAGGTGAATCATCATGTCCTACACTAGGTGAATCATCATGTCCTACACTAGGTGAATCATCATGTCCTACACTAGGTGAATCATCATGTCCTACACTAGGTGAATCATCATGTCCTACACTAGGTGAATCATCATGTCCTACACTAGGTGAATCATCATGTCCTACACTAGGTGAATCATCATGTCCAACACTAGGTGAATCATCATGTCGTACACTAGGTGAATCAGCATGTCCTACACTAGGTGAATCAGCATGTCCTACACTAGGTGAATCATCATGTCCTACACTAGGTGAATCATCATGTCCTACACTAGGTGAATCATCATGTCCCACACTAGGTGAATCATCATGTCCTACACTAGGTGAATCATCATGTCCTACACTAGGTGAATCATCATGTCCTACACTAGGTGAATCATCATGTCCCACACTAGGTGAATCATCATGTCCCACACTAGGTGAATCAGCATGTCCTACACTAGGTGAATCACTAGGTGAATCATCATGTCCTACACTAGGTGAATCATCATGTCCTACACTAGGTGAATCATCATGTCCTACACTAGGTGAAATATCATGTCCTACACTAGGTGAATCACTAGGTGAATCATCATGTCCTACACTAGGTGAATCATCATGTCCTACACTAGGTGAATCATCATGTCCTACACTAGGTGAATCATCATGTCCTACACTAGGTGAATCATCATGTCCTACACTAGGTGAATCATCATGTCCTACACTAGGTGAATCATCATGTCCTACACTAGGTGAATCATCATGTTCTACACTAGGTGAATCATCATGTCCAACACTAGGTGAATCATCATGTCGTACACTAGGTGAATCATCATCTCCTACACTAGGTGAATCACTAGGTGAATCATCATGTCCTACACTAGGTGAATCATCATGTCGTACACTAGGTGTATCATCATGTCCTACACTAGGTGTATCATCATGTCCTACACTAGGTGAATCATCATGTCCTACACTAGGTGAATCACTAGGTGAATCATCATGTCCTACACTAGGTGAATCATCATGTCCAACACTAGGTGAATCATCATGTCGTACACTAGGTGAATCAGCATGTCCTACACTAGGTGAATCACTAGGTTAATCATCATGTCCTACACTAGGTGAATCATCATGTCCTACACTAGGTGAATCATCATGTCCTACACTAGGTGAATCATCATGTCCTACACTAGGTGAATCATCATGTCCTACACTAGGTGAATCATCATGTCCTACACTTGGTGAATCATCATGTCCTACACTAGGTGAATCATCATGTCCCACACTAGGTGAATCATCATGTCCAACATTAGGTGAATCATCATGTCCTACACTAGGTGAATCATCATGTCCTACACTAAGTGAATCATCATGTCCCACACTAGGTGAATCATCATGTCCTACACTAGGTGAATCATCATGTCCTACACTAGGTGAATCATTATGTCCAACACTAGGTGAATCATCATGTCGTACACTGGCTGTTTGGGGTTTCAGGCTGGTCGTGCTCTGCTACTCCTCACATGTTGGGTCTGGCTGTTTGGGGTTTCAGGCTGGTCGTGCTCTGCTACTCCTCACATGTTGGGCCTGGCTGTTTGGGGTTTCAGGCTGGTCGTGCTCTGCTACTCCTCACATGTTGGGCCTGGCTGTTTGGGGTTTCAGGCTGGTCGTGCTCTGCTACTCCTCACATGTTGGGCCTGGCTGTTTGGGGTTTCAGGCTGGTCGTGCTCTGCTACTCCTCACATGTTGGGTCTGGCTGTTTGGGGTTTCAGGCTGGTCGTGCTCTGCTACTCCTCACATGTTGGGCCTGGCTGTTTGGGGTTTCAGGCTGGTCGTGCTCTGCTACCCCTGACATGTTGGGCCTGGCTGTTTGGGGTTTCAGGCTGGTCGTGCTCTGCTACTCCTCACATGTTGGGCCTGGCTGTTTGGGGTTTCAGGCTGGTCGTGCTCTGCTACTCCTCACATGTTGGGTCTGGCTGTTTGGGGTTTCAGGCTGGTCGTGCTCTGCTACTCCTCACATGTTGGGCCTGGCTGTTTGGGGTTTCAGGCTGGTCGTGCTCTGCTACTCCTCACATGTTGAGCCTGGCTGTTTGGGGTTTCAGGCTGGTCGTGCTCTGCTGCTCCTCACATGTTGGGTCTGGCTGTTTGGGGTTTCAGGCTGGTCGTGCTCTGCTACCCCTCACATGTTGGGCCTGGCTGTTTGGGGTTTCAGGCTGGTCGTGCTCTGCTACTCCTCACATGTTGGGCCTTGCTGTTTGGGGTTTCAGGCTGGTCGTGCTCTGCTACTCCTCACATGTTGGGCCTGGCTGTTTGGGGTTTCAGGCTGGTCGTGCTCTGTTGCTCCTCAAATGTTGGAGCTGGATGTTTGGGGTTTCAGGCTGGTCGTGCTCTGTTGCTCCTCACATGTTGGGCCTGGCTGTTTGGGGTTTCAGGCTGGTCGTGCTCTGCTACTCCTCACATGTTGGGCCTGGCTGTTTGGGGTTTCAGGCTGGTCGTGCTCTGCTACTCCTCACATGTTGGGCCTGGCTGTTTGGGGTTTCAGGCTGGTCGTGCTCTGCTACTCCTCACATGTTGGGCCTGGCTGTTTGGGGTTTCAGGCTGGTCGTGCTCTGTTGCTCCTCACATGTTGGAGCTGGCTGTTTGGGGTTTCAGGCTGGTCGTGCTCTGTTGCTCCTCACATGTTGGGCCTGGCTGTTTGGGGTTTCAGGCTGGTTGTGCTCTGCTACTCCTCACATGTTGGGCCTGGCTGTTTGGGGTTTCAGGCTGGTCGTGCTCTGCTACTCCTCACATGTTGGGCCTGGCTGTTTGGGGTTTCAGGCTGGGTTTTCTGTCTAGCACTTTGTGACATCTGCTGATGTAAAAAATGCTTTATAAATACAATTTGATGGATTGATTGATTGGTCCCCCTGTTACCATAGTTATCAATAGAGACATTAGCTGTTAGATCTATTGGCCCCCCCCTCCTGTTACCATAGTTATCAATAGAGACATTAGCTGTTAGATCTATTGGCCCCCCCCTCCTGTTACCATAGTTATCAATAGAGACATTAGCTGTTAGATCTATTGGCCCCCCTGTTACCATAGTTATCAATAGAGACATTAGCTGTTAGATCTATTGGCCCCCTGTTACCATAGTTATCAATAGAGACATTAGCTGTTAGATCTATTGGCCCCCTGTTACCATAGTTATCAATAGAGACATTAGCTGTTAGATCTATTGCCCCCCTGTTACCATAGTTATCAATAGAGACATTAGCTGTTAGATCTATTGCCCCCCCCCTGTTACCATAGTTATCAATAGAGACATTAGTTGTTAGATCTATTGGCCCCCCCCCCTGTTACCATAGTTATCAATAGAGACATTAGTTGTTAGATCTATTGGCCCCCTGTTACCATAGTTATCAATAGAGACATTAGCTGTTAGATCTATTGCCCCCCCCTGTTACCATAGTTATCAATAGAGACATTAGCTGTTAGATCTATTGGCCCCCTGTTACCATAGTTATCAATAGAGACATTAGCTGTTAGATCTATTGCCCCCCCCCTGTTACCATAGTTATCAATAGAGACATTAGCTGTTAGATCTATTGGCCCCCTGTT
>NW_028165116.1:5000-35094 GCF_964263955.1 Coregonus lavaretus
GTACTGTAAGGTTGGCTGACATTGCTACGGTTGTCTTGTCATGGTTTTACAGGATGACTTTTACAGTGCCATGTCTCTCAGTGCCAGAGTGGTAAATTCACACACAGAGAGTGGTAAAACCCAGTGTAGCCCTCCACTGAGTTGGCCAGAGTGGTAAAACCCAGTGTAGCCCTCCACTGAGTTGGCCAGAGTGGTAAAACCCAGTGTAGCCCTCCACTGAGTTGGCCAGAGTAGTAAAACCCAGTGTAGCCCTCCACTGAGTTGGCCAGAGTGGTAAAACCCAGTGTAGCCCTCCACTGAGTTGGCCAGAGTGGTAAAACCCAGTGTAGCCCTCCACTGAGTTGGCCAGAGTGGTAGAACCCAGTGTAGCCCTCCACTGAGTTGGCCAGAGTGGTAGAACCCAGTGTAGCCCTCCACTGAGTTGGCCAAAGTAGTAAAACCCAGTGTAGCCCTCCACTGAGTTGGCCAGAGTGGTAAAACCCAGTGTAGCCCTCCATTGAGTTGGCCAGAGTGGTAAAACCCAGTGTAGCCCTCCATTGAGTTGGCCAGAGTGGTAAAACCCAGTGTAGCCCTCCACTGAGTTGGCCAGAGTGGTAGAACCCAGTGTAGCCCTCCACTGAGTTGGCCAGAGTGGTAGAACCCAGTGTAGCCCTCCATTGAGTTGGCCAGAGTGGTAAAACCCAGTGTAGCCCTCCACTGAGTTGGCCAGAGTGGTAGAACCCAGTGTAGCCCTCCACTGAGTTGGCCAGAGTGGTAAAACCCAGTGTAGCCCTCCACTGAGTTGGCCAGAGTAGTAGAACCCAGTGTAGCCCTCCATTGAGTTGGCCAGAGTGGTAAAACCCAGTGTAGCCCTCCATTGAGTTGGCCAGAGTGGTAAAACCCAGTGTAGCCCTCCACTGAGTTGGCCAGAGTGGTAGAACCCAGTGTAGCCCTCCACTGAGTTGGCCAGAGTAGTAGAACCCAGTGTAGCCCTCCATTGAGTTGGCCAGAGTGGTAAAACCCAGTGTAGCCCTCCATTGAGTTGGCCAGAGTGGTAAAACCCAGTGTAGCCCTCCATTGAGTTGGCCAGAGTGGTAAAACCCAGTGTAGCCCTCCACTGAGTTGGCCAGAGTGGTAGAACCCAGTGTAGCCCTCCACTGAGTTGGCCAGAGTAGTAGAACCCAGTGTAGCCCTCCATTGAGTTGGCCAGAGTGGTAAAACCCAGTGTAGCCCTCCATTGAGTTGGCCAGAGTGGTAAAACCCAGTGTAGCCCTCCATTGAGTTGGCCAGAGTGGTAAAACCCAGTGTAGCCCTCCAATGAGTTGGCCAGAGTGGTAAAACCCAGTGTAGCCCTCCATTGAGTTGGCCAGAGTGGTAAAACCCAGTGTAGCCCTCCATTGAGTTGGCCAGAGTGGTAAAACCCAGTGTAGCCCTCCAATGAGTTGGCCAGAGTGGTAAAACCCAGTGTAGCCCTCCATTGAGTTGGCCAGAGTGGTAAAACCCAGTGTAGCCCTCCACTGAGTTGGCCAGAGTGGTAAAACCCAGTGTAGCCCTCCATTGAGTTGGCCAGAGTGGTAAAACCCAGTGTAGCCCTCCATTGAGTTGGCCAGAGTGGTAAAACCCAGTGTAGCCCTCCATTGAGTTGGCCAGAGTGGTAAAACCTAGTGTAGCCCTCCATTGAGTTGGCCAGAGTGGTAAAACCCAGTGTAGCCCTCCACTGAGTTGGCCAGAGTGGTAGAACCCAGTGTAGCCCTCCATTGAGTTGGCCAGAGTGGTAGAACCCAGTGTAGCCCTCCATTGAGTTGGCCAGAGTGGTAAAACCCAGTGTAGCCCTCCACTGAGTTGGCCAGAGTGGTAGAACCCAGTGTAGCCCTCCATTGAGTTGGCCAGAGTGGTAAAACCCAGTGTAGCCCTCCATTGAGTTGGCCAGAGTGGTAAAACCCAGTGTAGCCCTCCATTGAGTTGGCCAGAGTAGTAAAACCCTGTGTAGCCCTCCATTGAGTTGGCCAGAGTGGTAGAACCCAGTGTAGCCCTCCATTGAGTTGGCCAGAGTGGTAAAACCCAGTGTAGCCCTCCATTGAGTTGGCCAGAGTGGTAAAACCCAGTGTAGCCCTCCATTGAGTTGGCCAGAGTGGTAAAACCCAGTGTAGCCCTCCACTGAGTTGGCCAGAGTGGTAGAACCCAGTGTAGCCCTCCATTGAGTTGGCCAGAGTGGTAAAACCCAGTGTAGCCCTCCATTGAGTTGGCCAGAGTGGTAAAACCCAGTGTAGCCCTCCATTGAGTTGGCCAGAGTAGTAAAACCCAGTGTAGCCCTCCACTGAGTTGGCCAGAGTAGTAAAACCCAGTGTAGCCCTCCACTGAGTTGGCCAGAGTAGTAGAACCCAGTGTAGCCCTCCATTGAGTTGGCCAGAGTAGTAGAACCCAGTGTAGCCCTCCACTGAGTTGGCCAGAGTAGTAAAACCCAGTGTAGCCCTCCATTGAGTTGGCCAGAGTGGTAAAACCCAGTGTAGCCCTCCATTGAGTTGGCCAGAGTAGTAAAACCCAGTGTAGCCCTCCATTGAGTTGGCCAGAGTAGTAAAACCCAGTGTAGCCCTCCACTGAGTTGGCCAGAGTAGTAAAACCCAGTGTAGCCCTCCATTGAGTTGGCCAGAGTAGTAAAACCCAGTGTAGCCCTCCATTGAGTTGGCCAGAGTAGTAAAACCCAGTGTAGCCCTCCATTGAGTTGGCCAGAGTAGTAAAACCCAGTGTAGCCCTCCATTGAGTTGGCCAGAGTAGTAAAACCCAGTGTAGCCCTCCACTGAGTTGGCCAGAGTAGTAAAACCCAGTGTAGCCCTCCATTGAGTTGGCCAGAGTGGTAAAACCCAGTGTAGCCCTCCACTGAGTTGGCCAGAGTGGTAAAACCCAGTGTAGCCCTCCATTGAGTTGGCCAGAGTGGTAAAACCCAGTGTAGCCCTCCATTGAGTTGGCCAGAGTGGTAAAACCCAGTGTAGCCCTCCATTGAGTTGGCCAGAGTGGTAAAACCCAGTGTAGCCCTCCACTGAGTTGGCCAGAGTAGTAAAACCCAGTGTAGCCCTCCATTGAGTTGGCCAGAGTGGTAAAACCCAGTGTAGCCCTCCATTGAGTTGGCCAGAGTGGTAAAACCCAGTGTAGCCCTCCATTGAGTTGGCCAGAGTAGTAAAACCCAGTGTAGCCCTCCACTGAGTTGGCCAGAGTGGTAAAACCCAGTGTAGCCCTCCATTGAGTTGGCCAGAGTGGTAAAACCCAGTGTAGCCCTCCATTGAGTTGGCCAGAGTAGTAAAACCCAGTGTAGCCCTCCATTGAGTTGGCCAGAGTGGTAAAACCCAGTGTAGCCCTCCACTGAGTTGGCCAGAGTAGTAAAACCCAGTGTAGCCCTCCATTGAGTTGGCCAGAGTAGTAAAACCCAGTGTAGCCCTCCATTGAGTTGGCCAGAGTAGTAAAACCCAGTGTAGCCCTCCACTGAGTTGGCCAGAGTAGTAAAACCCAGTGTAGCCCTCCATTGAGTTGGCCATAGTGGTAAAACCCAGTGTAGCCCTCCATTGAGTTGGCCATAGTAGTAGAACCCAGTGTAGCCCTCCACTGAGTTGACCAGCTATTGCAGATTACAATGTTGAGTCATTAGAAGGGACTACCAACATCACTGCAGACAAATAGAACTGAAGAATGTATACAACAGCAGGCTTTTCACTCTTCCTATCCAGGCTAACAACACAGAACATAGTCTGGTTCAGTATGGTAGCCTACTGTATCTTTCGTCACACCAGTATTTCTCCATCTTATTCTCCTCTTCATTAGTATGCTTCCCCTAAAGCCTAGAGATGTGATGACTATAAGGACAGGAGATGAATAAGCCTCATGGTAGAATTACTCACAATGGAGCTTTTGAAGTGCAGTTCCACAAATGGAAATTGCAGCACGCATAGATTAACTCAACTAGGAGCCCTCCGGTGAACGGTGGTGTGTGTGTGTGTGTGTGTGTGTTTGTCAGTGTTACAGGAGTGTCTGAACCTCATGGCGGGTCCAGGAAAGGCATTGTCATATGGTCAGGCCTCAAGGTTGACCTTTTTACATCCACAGTAAATTACCATCTCACCTGCACCAATACCAATCCAGGCATCTGCCAGACCCATCCCACCTGCACCAATACCATTCCAGGCATCTGCCAGGCACATCCCACCTGCACCAATACCAATCCAGGCATCTGCCAGACCCATCCCACCTGCACCAATACCAATCCAGGCATCTGCCAGACCCATCCCACCTGCACCAATACCAATCCAGGCATCTGCCAGACCCATCCCACCTGCACCAATACCAATTCAGGCATCTGCCAGACCCATCCCACCTGCACCAATACCAATTCAGGCGTCTGCGTGACCGGCCGTTTAACAGATGTCTGGATCTAGAGGTAGAGAGAGAGAGGTAGAGAGGTAGAGAGGGAGAGAGGGAGAGAGGTAGAGAGAGAGAGAGAGACAAACCTCAATGCTATTTGGCTCTAAACAGACAGTACATGGTGGCAGACTATCTGACCACTGTGACTGATAGAAAACTGAGGAAAACAATGACTAGGTACAGACTCAGTGAGCACAGTCTGGCTATAGAGACCGGTCATTACAGGCAAACCTGGCTGCCCAGAGAGGACATGCTGTGCTCACTCTTCCCCCGGGGAGAGGTAGAGACAGAGCTGCATTTCCTATTACACTGTGACAAATACTCAGACCTAAGAGAATCTTTCTTTCCCAAAATTATCATTCAGGACAAAGAATTTGAAACTATAAAAGAGGAAGAAAAAATCTAATATTTATTGTGTGAAAAGCCAAAATGTGCAATTTTGGCAGCCAAATATGTGTCCTCCTGCCACAACCTGAGGGACAGCCAGTGAAAAGTGTAATGTAATGTCAATAATATTTCCTGTTTTGTTTTGGCTTTCATACCATGTAATGTGTCTTCTCAGTCATGTTGAGACTGGTCGACTACTATTGCTTTAATGTATTGTTATTCTCATTAATATTGTTGTTGTAGTTGCTGTTAATGGTAATCCCATTTCCACTACTACTATTAGAATTGTGTATACTTTGACAATGTAAGTAATTTAACTTGCCATGTCAATCATGTCTATTGAATTGAATTGAGAGAGAGAACAGAGAGAGAGAGAACAGAGAGAGAGAGAACAGAGAGAGAGAGAGACACAGAACAGAGAGAGAGAGAGAAGAGAGAGAGAGAGAACAGAGAGACAGAGAACAGAGAGAGAACAGAGAGAGAACAGAGAGAGAGAGAGAGAGAGACAGAGAGAGAAGAGAGAGACAGAGAGAGAGAGAGAGACACAGAACAGAGAGAGAACAGAGAGAGAGAGAGACAGAGAGAGAACAGAGAGAGGACAGAGAGAGAGAGAGAGAACGAGAGAGAGAGAACAGAGAGAGAGAGAGAGAGAGTCAGTGCGGTCATGGTCAGCTAACCACAGCACACCACTAGCGTGACGATGGTGGTGGCAGCAGAATTTTAGTGGGCGTCCAATGAGTGATTACCTTTGGGCTGGATTTATAATTCAGGGTGACCTCAATCTGCCAGAGGAGCTGGCCTTCTGATGGATCAGCTGTACTTTAGGTGGCAGAGGCTATGTGTGAGTGCGTGTCAAACAGGGTCTGATAGAGACGGCCGAGGATATCTGTTGTCACTACTAAGTTAAATCTGCCAGGTATAAAGAGATGATAGACTGGTGTTTATACACTAACACTGTCGGTAATATCACACACTAACACTGTCGGGAATATCACACACTAACACTGTCGGGAATATCACACACTAACACTGTCTGGAATATCACACACTAACACTGTCTGGAATATCACACACTAACACTGTCTGGAATATCACACACTAACACTGTCTGGAATATCACACACTAACACTGTCTGGAATATCACACACTAACACTGTCTGGAATATCACACACTAACACTGTCTGGAATATCACACGCTAACACTGTCGGGAATATCACACACTAACACTGTCTGGAATATCACACACTAACACTGTCTGGAATATCACACACTAACACTGTCTGGAATATCACACATTAACACTGTCTGGAATATCACACACTAACACTGTCTGGAATATCACACACTAACACTGTCTGGAATATCACACACTAACACTGTCTGGAATATCACACATTAACACTGTCTGGAATATCACACATTAACACTGTCTGGAATATCACACATTAACACTGTCTGGAATATCACACACTAACACTGTCTGGAATATCACACATTAACACTGTCTGGAATATCACACATTAACACTGTCTGGAATATCACACACTAACACTGTCGGGAATATCACACACTAACACTGTCGGGAATATCACACATTAACACTGTCTGGAATATCACACATTAACACTGTCTGGAATATCACACACTAACACTGTCTGGAATATCACACATTAACACTGTCTGGAATATCACACATTAACACTGTCTGGAATATCACACACTAACACTGTCTGGAATATCACACATTAACACTGTCTGGAATATCACACACTAACACTGTCTGGAATATCACACACTAACACTGTCTGGAATATCACACATTAACACTGTCTGGAATATCACACATTAACACTGTCTGGAATATCACACACTAACACTGTCTGGAATATCACACACTAACACTGTCTGGAATATCACACATTAACACTGTCTGGAATATCACACACTAACACTGTCTGGAATATCACACACTAACACTGTCTGGAATATCACACACTAACACTGTCTGGAATATCACACACTAACACTGTCGGGAATATCACACATTAACACTGTCTGGAATATCACACACTAACACTGTCTGGAATATCACACACTAACACTGTCTGGAATATCACACACTAACACTGTCTGGAATATCACACATTAACACTGTCTGGAATATCACACATTAACACTGTCTGGAATATCACACACTAACACTGTCTGGAATATCACACATTAACACTGTCGGGAATATCACACATTAACACTGTCTGGAATATCACACATTAACACTGTCTGGAATATCACACACTAACACTGTCGGGAATATCACACATTAACACTGTCTGGAATATCACACATTAACACTGTCTGGAATATCACACACTAACACTGTCTGGAATATCACACACTAACACTGTCTGGAATATCACACACTAACACTGTCTGGAATATCACACACTAACACTGTCTGGAATATCACACACTAACACTGTCTGGAATATCACACACTAACACTGTCTGGAATATCACACACTAACGCTGTCGGGAATATCACACACTAACGCTGTCGGGAATATCACACACTAACACTGTCTGGAATATCACACACTAACACTGTCGGGAATATCACACATTAACACTGTCTGGAATATCACACACTAACACTGTCTGGAATATCACACACTAACACTGTCTGGAATATCACACACTAACACTGTCTGGAATATCACACACTAACACTGTCTGGAATATCACACACTAACACTGTCTGGAATATCACACACTAACACTGTCTGGAATATCACACACTAACACTGTCGGTAATATCACACACTAACACTGTCGGGAATATCACACACTAACACTGTCTGGAATATCACACACTAACACTGTCTGGAATATCACACGCTAACACTGTCTGGAATATCACACGCTAACACTGTCTGGAATATCACACACTAACACTGTCTGGAATATCACACACTAACACTGTCTGGAATATCACACACTAACACTGTCTGGAATATCACACACTAACACTGTCTGGAATATCACACATTAACACTGTCTGGAATATCACACACTAACACTGTCTGGAATATCACACATTAACACTGTCTGGAATATCACACACTAACACTGTCGGGTATATCACACATTAACACTGTCTGGAATATCACACATTAACACTGTCTGGAATATCACACATTAACACTGTCGGTAATATCACACACTAACACTGTCTGGAATATCACACATTAACACTGTCGGTAATATCACACACTAACGCTGTCTGGAATATCACACGCTAACACTGTCTGGAATATCACACATTAACACTGTCTGGAATATCACACACTAACACTGTCTGGAATATCACACATTAACACTGTCGGTAATATCACACACTAACACTGTCGGGAATATCACACATTAACACTGTCTGGAATATCACACATTAACACTGTCTGGAATATCACACATTAACACTGTCTGGAATATCACACACTAACACTGTCTGGAATATCACACATTAACACTGTCTGGAATATCACACATTAACACTGTCTGGAATATCACACATTAACACTGTCTGGAATATCACACACTAACACTGTCGGGAATATCACACACTAACACTGTCTGGAATATCACACACTAACACTGTCTGGAATATCACACACTAACACTGTCGGGAATATCACACACTAACACTGTCTGGAATATCACACACTAACACTGTCTGGAATATCACACACTAACACTGTCTGGAATATCACACATTAACACTGTCTGGAATATCACACATTAACACTGTCTGGAATATCACACATTAACACTGTCTGGAATATCACACACTAACACTGTCGGGAATATCACACACTAACACTGTCTGGAATATCACACACTAACACTGTCTGGAATATCACACACTAACACTGTCTGGAATATCACACATTAACACTGTCGGTAATATCACACACTAACACTGTCGGGAATATCACACACTAACACTGTCTGGAATATCACACACTAACACTGTCGGGAATATCACACACTAACACTGTCTGGAATATCACACACTAACACTCTCTCTCTGCTTTATTGGCATGAAAAACATTGTGTCAATATTTCCAAAGCAACAATGTATACAATAGACATTGTAATAAAATAATAAAGAATAAAAAATATTAATATAAAATTGTATTAAATAATAATAATAATAATAAAATAAATAATAAAAATAACAACAATAAAATGGTAACAGTAGAAATATAATACATATAGAAGGCTAAACATGGGAAATGAAACTATAACTAACTTATAACTAACTGTCATCCTCACCATTACATCAGTACAACAACTACCATCATCATTACTACTACTACTACTACCACCATCATTAAACTACTATCATTACCATCAACCCTACTACCCGTACCACTACCATTTAGAATAATAATCACAACAATAATAATGATAATAGTAGTAACAATAATAATGATTATAATAATAGTAATAATAATAATATTACTAATTATAATAATAGTAATAACAATAATAATGATGACAATAATAATAACAATAATAATAATAACAATAATACCAATAATAATAACAACAACAACAATAATAACAACAACAATAATAATAATAGTAATAACAATAAAAATAATAATAACAATAATAACAATAACAATAATAATAGTAATATTAATAATAATAGTAATAACAATAATAATAATAATAATAATAAGTAATTTACTGTTTACTATGCAGATGTTATTATTCAGTGTCCGTCAGGCTATGGCAGGCAAATACATATTTGGCTGCAAGAGGAGCCATTGTTACTTCGCCCATTACAACAACAACAAAAATGTACAGACATGAAACAACGGAACAGAATCAATAACACAGAGGGAGTGACATATATAGGGGAGGTAATCAGGAAGGTGATGGAGTCCAGGTGAGTCTCATAATACCGCGCAGTTGCGTGGCAGGTGTGCGTAATGAACAGTCAACTGGCGACCTCAAGCGCGCGGGGGGGGGGGGGGGGGGGGGGGGGAGTAGACAACCACAAGCCTTCTTTGGTTTTATGGATTTTAGCTTTTCATTTAGTTCTTGTTGGGTTATTGGGTAATCTAATGGATTTCGGTTGTTTTTAATGACTAATTCAAGGATGTTCCATTTTTCTTGAATTTCTAATTGGTTATGTTGTAAGTCTTTTTGTGGGATGTTTTTGTATAGATTATCAAAATAAGTTTTCCAAATTCCTTCATCTTATATGGCTAATTATTGTGGCTTTGTCGTGCTTAAATTGTTCAACATGTCCCAGAATTGATTTTGGTCAATTGCTTTTTCAATTTCATCAAGTGTCTTACTGGTATAATACAATTGCTTGCGTTTCAGTGTATGTTTATACTGTTTCAGAGTTTCAAAGTATTCATAGTGTAGCTCTGGGTTGTTTTGCTGCTTATGATTTTCATTTGACATTTGTCTTAGGTGTTTTCTAATTGTTTTACATTCGTTATCAAACCATTTTTCAGAAACATTTAGTTTTTTGTTTCTGATGTTGCATTTCTTTGATTTTCTCAAATTTGCTTTTGATGCTGCTTTTTGGAATATGCAATTAATGTTTTGAGTAGCCGAATTGACACCTTCTTTATTGTTTTGGTATTGTGAGTTATTGAAGGCCTGTATAGAGTTCATCATTTCATTTGAGTTCAATGTTTCAATACATTTCTCTGTACTGTTTGGAGCCCTTTGTACGATTGGTTCATGTTGTAGAGTTTATTGGGCTGTTTTTTAAAAATAAGTATTGCTGGTTAATTTCTTCAGAAACACGTTGATCTGACTGTGATCTGACAATGGTGTCTGTGGTCTGACAGTGAATGCACTAATGTAGGAGGGGTCGATGTCAGGGATGTCATAATCGACTACACTTGTCCTGAGAGCTGAGCAGTAAGTAAACTGACCTAAAGAGTCCCCTCTGATTTTACCATTAAGCATGTATAGGCCTAAGGCTCGACAGAGATGCACTAACTCCTTCCCGTTTTTGTTCAGTATTTGGTCAGGACTGTTTCTATTATTAATAATAGGGCTACTGTACAAGAAGGGGTGTCCAAATATGTGGTGGTTACCTCCCGCATCGGTGTAGTCAGGCTCAGAACCAGTTCTCGCATTGAAATATCCACAAAGAAGCAATTTACACTCTGCCTGAATTTGAATGATTTCTGTATGGAGATTGTCAAAAAACTGATCATCATTATATGATGAATCTGAAGGAGGAGCATAAGCTGCACATATCTATACATTGTCACAATAGATTGTACCTTTGTTAAGTTTGGGCCAAATGTGCTAAGTCCTGCTTATGCCAAATGATTATTCCACCTGAGTCCTGGCCCCGTTTAGCATTTTTATGTTTGATTGATGGTAGTAAACTTTCTCTATAGCCTGAGGGACACTGAGTATCAATGTCTCCACCACACCATGTTTCCAGTAGGATTATGATGTCCTGTCCCTTGATGTTTTTAAGGAATTCTGGATTTGTTGTTTTAGAACCAAAATATGAAGCTGATAGTTAATGATCTCATTTATTATAAGTAATATCACTGGTTTGAGTAAAGTACATTGAAGAAAAAAAAAATATATATATATATACAGTGGGGAAAAAAAGTTTTTAGTCAGCCACCAATTGTGCAAGTTCTCCCACTTAAAAAGATGAGAGAGGCCTGTAATTTTCATCATAGATACACGTCAACTATGACAGACAAATTGAGATTTTTTTTCTCCAGAAAATCACATTGTAGGATTATTAATTAATTAATTTGCAAATTATGGTGGAAAATAAGTATTTGGTCACCTACAAACAAGCAAGATTTCTGGCTCTCACAGACCTGTAACTTCTTCTTTAAGAGGCTCATCTGTCCTCCACTCGTTACCTGTATTAATGGCACCTGTTTGAACTTGTTATCAGTATAAAAGACACCTGTCCACAACCTCAAACAGTCACACTCCAAACTCCACTATGGCCAAGACCAAAGAGCGGTCAAAGGACACCAGAAACAAAATTGTAGACCTGCACCAGGCTGGGAAGACTGAATCTGCAATAGGTAAGCAGCTTGGTTTGAAGAAATCAACTGTGGGAGCAATTATTAGGAAATGGAAGACATACAAGACCACTGATAATCTTCCTCGATCTGGGGCTCCACGCAAGATCTCACCCCGTGGGGTCAAAATGATCACAAGAACTGTGAGCAAAAATCCCAGAACCACACGGGGGGACCTAGTGAACGACCTGCAGAGAGCTGGGACCAAAGTAACAAAGCCTACCATCAGTAACACACTACGCCGCCAGGGACTCAAATCCTGCAGTGCCAGACGTGTCCCCCTGCTTAAGCCAGTACATGTCCAGGCCCGTCTGAAGTTTGCTAGAGTGCATTTGGATGATCCAGAAGAGGATTGGGAGAATGTCATATGGTCAGATGAAACCAAAATATAACTTTTTGGTAAAAACTCAACTCGTCGTGTTTGGAGGACAAAGAATGCTGAGTTGCATCCAAAGAACACCATACCTACTGTGAAGCATGGGGGTGGAAACATCATGCTTTGGGGCTGTTTTTCTGCAAAGGGACCAGGACGACTGATCCGTGTAAAGGAAAGAATGAATGGGGCCATGTATCGTGAGATTTTGAGTGAAAACCTCCTTCCCCATCAGCAAGGGCATTGAAGATGAAACGTGGCTGGGTCTTTCAGCATGACAATGATCCCAAACACACCGCCCGGGCAACGAAGGAGTGGCTTCGTAAGAAGCATTTCAAGGTCCTGGAGTGGCCTAGCCAGTCTCCAGATCTCAACCCCATAGAAAATCTTTGGAGGGAGTTGAAAGTCTGTGTTGCCCAGCGACAGCCCCAAAACATCACTGCTCTAGAGGAGATCTGCATGGAGGAATGGGCCAAAATACCAGCAACAGTGTGTGAAAACCTTGTGAAGACTTACAGAAAACGTTTGACCTGTGTCATTGCCAACAAAGGGTATATAACAAAGTATTGAGAAACTTTTGTTATTGACCAAATACTTATTTTCCACCATAATTTGCAAATAAATTCATTAAAAATCCTACAATGTGATTTTCTGGATTTTTTTTTCTAATTTTGTCTGTCATAGTTGACGTGTACCTATGATGAAAATTACAGGCCTCTCTCATCTTTTTAAGTGGGAGAACTTGCACAATTGGTGGCTGACTAAATACTTTTTTTCCCCACTGTATATATATATATACAGTACCAGTCAAAAGTTTGGACACACCTACTCATTCAAAAAATAGTAAAAATAAAGAAAAACCCTGAAATGAGTAGGTGTGTCCAAACGTTTGACTGGTACTGTATATATATATACAGTGGGGAAAAAAAGTATTTAGTCAGCCTCCAATTGTGCAAGTTCTCCCACTTAAAAATCTTGCTTGTTTGTAGGTGACCAAATACTTATTTTCCACCATAATTTGCAAATAAATTCAGATAAAATCCTACAATGTGATTTTCTGGAATTTTTTTTCTCATTTTGTCTGTCATAGTTGACGTGTACCTATGATGAAAATTACAGGCTTCTCTCATCTTTTTAAGTGGGAGAACTTGCACAATTGGTGGCTGACTAAATACTTTTCCCCCCCACTGTACATACATACATACATACATACATACATACATACATCTCCCCCATGAGATCCTCTCCAGGATACCGTCTCCAACTACACAGAAGTTACCTTACTTCCCCCAGTCCTCCCTCATGTGCTGCCCTTCTGGCAGCGTTATGGGCTTTGCACAGCTGGTGAGCAATCCGCCCTTAATTACTCACCAGTTCCCAATCAGCCCCAATTAGTCCTGTCCGGGGAGCCCGTCGAGACCTGGCACGTCCAGCAGATGGAGCCACCGCCTCGTGATGTATACTCCATCTGTTACCAGGCCTCGACGAGTCTCCCCCTGGTGGCTGACCTGGGGGGGAGGGGGGGGGGGACAAGAACCACCTGGTGACCCGATCGTTTGTGTCTTTTCCCCTGGCCATCCAGACCAGGGGAGCATGGTCCGTGACCAGGGTGAAGTGGGTACCTAACAGGTAGTACTTGAGAGTGTCTAGCGCCCACTTCACCGCCAGATACTCTTTCTCAACAATTGAGGGTTTTTTCTCTCTCGGTATCAGCTTTCGGCTGATGTACATGATGGGGTGCTCCTCCCCATCGTGTATCTGGGACAGAACGGCCCCTAGTCCCGTATCACATGCATCCGTCTGGACCACCATCGGCACCTGGAAATCGGGCATTACGAGAATCGGATGGGAGCACAGCGCTTCCTTCAGACGGCTGAACGCCGCTTCTGTCTCGTCCGTCCATTCCACTGTTTTCGGGAGGCGGGCCCTGGTTAGATCGGTGAGGGGGGAAGCTATAGCCACAAAGTTGGGGATAAACCGACTATAGTATCCTGCCAGTCCCAGGAAGGACTTGACCTGTATCTTGGTGTGTGGAACGGGCCAGTCACATACCGCGTGAACCTTCCTCTCCTGGGGCTTGACGTTCCCCCGTCCGATCAAATACCCCTGGTACTCCACTTCCTCGAACGCTAGCTTGCATTTCTTGGGGTTTGCGGTCAACCCGGCTTGTCTGAGCGCATCCAGCACCGCCTGGAGGCGCGTCAGGTGCTCCTCCCAACCTTGGCTGTGGATGATGATATCATCCAGATAGGCCGCTGCATACTGCTGGTGGGGTCGAAGCACCCTGTTCATCAGTCGCTGGAATGTGGGCGGGGCTCCGTGGAGACCGAACGGGAGCACCCGGTACTGGTACAGTCCGTCTGGTGTCGAGAACGCCATCTTCTGCCGGGAGGAGGCTGCCAATGGTACCTGCCAATATCCTTTGGTCAGGTCAAGGGTGCTGATGTACCGGGCCTTTTCCAATCGGTCGATTAGCTCGTCCAACCTCGGCATGGGGTATGCATCGAATACGCTTATGTCGTTCACACCCCGGAAATCAGTACAGAAGTGGAGGCTACCGTCCGGTTTGGGCACCAACACGATGAGGCTGCACCATGCACTGTGGGACTCTTCAACGACCCCCATCTGCAGCATAGCCTCCACTTCTTGTTTCAGGGCCTTCCGTCGGGTCTTCGGAATTCGATACAGCCTCTTTCTTACCGTTTCCCCGGGCCAGGTACGGATGTGGTGTTCAATGAGGGTCGTGCGGCCCTGCTTCTCGGGGAACACCGCCGTGTTCCGATCGACAAGCTCCCGGAGCTCTTGCTTCTGGGCCGGGTCGAGGTCCTCACTGCTCGGGACCACCACTGGTACCGTTGGTGTCCTGCGTCCCGACCATATCACGGCCAAGGCTGCCCTCTCATGCCACTTCTTCAACAGGTTCACGTGGTAAATCTGTTGAGGTTTCCGCCTCCCCGGTTGCCGTACGTGGTAGTTGACAGGTCCCAGTTTTTCGACCACCTCGAATGGTCCCATGTTGCCAGGAACTTACTTTCGGCCGTGGGGATCAACACCAACACCCTGTCTCCCACCTGGAATTCTCAGGGCTGGGCTCCCCGATTGTAGACCTGGGCTTGGGCGCGTTGGGCCTTCTCCATATGTTCCCTCATGACTGGCCATATGGCTGTCATCTGCTCCCGCATCGTCTCCACGTGCTCAACCACGCTGCGTAAGGGGGTCGGTTGGGCTTCCCACACCTCCTTGGCGAGGTCCAGTAGGCCACGTGGCCTCCTCCCGTAGAGGAGTTCAAACGGGGAAACCCAGTGGAGGATTGGGGTACTTCTCGGATTGAGAACATTAGGTGGGGTAGCAGCTGGTCCCAGTTCTTCCCGTCCTGCTCAATGACCTTCCGCAGCATCTGTTTGAGCGTTTTGTTAAAGCGCTTGACGAGCCCATCCGTCTGCGGGTGAAAAACGGAGGTCCGGATCTGCTTGATCTGCATGAGGGCACACAACTCTTTCATGAGGTGGGAAATAAACTCTGTACCTTGGTCTGTCAGGATCCCACCCGGCTAAAGAGGTGGAACAGCTCCCGGGCGATTCCCTTGGATAACGCCGCCCGTAGGGGAATGGCCTCGGGATACCGGGTGCCATTGTCTACTATTACCAATATGTACCTGTGTCCTCGTGCAGTCTTTACCAGGGGTCCCACTATGTCCATGGCGAAGCGTTCAAAGGGCACCCCGATGATCGGCAGGGGGACCAGAGGGTTTCGGAAGTGTGCTTTCGGGGCAGTGAGTTGACACTCCGGGCAGCTGCAACAGAAGTCTTCCACGGCCCTCCTCATCCCGGGCCAGTGGAACCGGGTGGCGACCCGTTCCCGGGTCTTCTCCATTCCCAGGTGCACCCCCAACAGGTGGGTGTGGGCCAGCTGAAGAGCGGTTCCTACGTACCGTCGGGCCAGCAACAATACCTCTCGAAATTCCCCTGTTGGCGTGACACCTGATACAAAAAGTTATTCTTAATTTGGTAATGGGGGTATCGCCAGTCACTCACCCCCGGAAGTAGCTGTCCATCCACCGCTATCACTTGGGCTGTGGCAGCTTTCAAATTCGGATCCTCCCACTGGGCCGTCCCGAATTGGCCCCTCAATTGGCCCCCAACGGGGGTCTCGACTGGCCCCTCGAAATCGAGAAGGGGGAGGCTGGGCTCCTCCTCCAGTGGTTCCCCAGGGGGTTTGGGTTCCGGCTCCCCCTCCGACTCCGACCCCGTAGAGTCAGGTTGGTTAACCGGTGGCATCCTGGCCGCACAGGCGAGGGGTCGTCCCCACTCTCTTCTTCTGCCGGCTCTTATCTTTTTTTTCAACTCGTGCCCCCATAGGGCAGTGAACAGCGGACAATCCAGTCCCACTAGGATAGGTACTGGCAGCTCTGGTACTGCACCCACCATCATCTGGCAGCTCCCTTGTGGTGTCACGATGTTGGTCCATACGGTGGGATCTCCCTACCCCGTTCGGTCTCCTTGTTCAGCAGGCTCGTGGTTACGAACGTAACCATGCTTCCAGAGTCTAATAGCGCTTCCGTGTCGTGTCCGTCAACCTTCACCGGGACCATGGGTGCAGTTGATTCATGGTGTGCCCAACAGGAGGTGACATAGTTCACGGCGTGATCCACCTGTTCTCCGGTGGTCGTTCCATCCCCTCGCACAGGTCGCCGACTCGTCCCGGCTCCCCCTCAGTAGGGCCTGAGTGTTCTGATGCATCTCCACTGCTTCCAGGAGGCCCTCCAAGGTCTGGGGCGCGCATAGGCTCACTGCCCTCTTCATGTCGTGGGGTAGCGCCCATACGAAGCGATCCAGGACCACTTTGTCGAGGAGGGAGAGGGTGGATACGTCGGTTAGGAGCCATGCCCTGGTGACGCGCAGAAGGTCGCTCATCTGGACTCGGGGGGATGCGTCGGGTACGGACCTCCAGTCGTGGAACCGTTGAGCCTGATGGGCCAGGCTGTACCCGTAGCGGCTGAGTATCTCCCGTTTGAGTCCGTCGTAGTTAGCTGCCTGTTCATCGTTCAGGTCCCAATATACCTTTTGGGCATTCCCAGAGAGGAACGGGGCCAGCAGACTTGCCCACTTCGGCATTGGCCATCCTTCCCGTAGCACTGTCCGTTCAGACGTACAGAAGTATGTTTCAATGTCATCGTCTTCCGTTAGCTTGATTAAAAACTGGTTGGGATGGGTTTCAGGAGACGCTCCTCCTTGCAGCTTCCTGACTTCCTCCACGAGGCGGATGTTTTGTAGTTGCTGTTCCTACAGCGTTCGTTCCTGAACCGCCTATTGTGCTTGTTGGGCCAAGACGAACTGAGCTATCAACTCGTCCATGCTGATGCTGGGTAAACGTCAACCCTGATCTGACCACGTTATCAAAGCGCCCGTATTCTCCACCACTTTGCAGATCAGGGGGTTGGGTCAAGACGTTTACACAGATCAGACACGGACAGAGTATGATTAGCTCAGTTTCAAGGGTGTTTATTAATAAAATAATCAAAAGAAAAGGTTAGGTCTCCCCCATGAGATCCTCTCCAGGATACCGTCTCCAACTACACAGAAGTTACCTTACTTACCCCAGTCCTCCCTCATGTGCTGCCCTTCTGGCAGCTTTATGGGCCTTGCACAGCTGGTGAGCAATCCGCCCTTAATTACTCACCAGCTCCCAATCAGCCCCAATTAGTCCTGTCCGGGGTGCCTGTCGAGACCTGGCACGTCCAACAGATGGAGCCACCGCCTCGTGATGTATACTCCATTTGTTACCAGGCCTCAACGAGTCTCCCCCTGTTGGCTGACCTGCTGTACGCCACAATATATATTTGCAACTCTGCCTAGAACACAGGACTGATGGTTGCTGATAATGGGCCACTGTACACCTATGTAGATATTCCATAAAAAATCTGCCGTTTCCAGCTACAATAGCCATTTACAACATTAACAATGTCTACACTGTATTTCTGATCAATTTGATGTTATTTTAATGGACGAAAAAATTGCTTTTCTATCGAAAACAAGGACATTTCTAAGTGACCCCAAACTTTTGAACGGTAGTGTATATATATATATATATATATATATATATATATATATATATATATATATATACAGTGAGGGAAAAAAGTATTTGATCCCCTGCTGATTTTGTACGTTTGCCCACTGACAAAGAAATTATCAGTCTATAATTTTAATGGTAGGTTTATTTGAACAGTGAGAGACAGAATAACAACAAAAAAATCCAGAAAAACGCATGTCAAAAATGTTATAAATTGATTAGCATTTTAATGAGGGAAATAAGTATTTGACCCCCTCTCAATAAGAAAGATTTCTGGCACCCAGGTGTCTTTTATACAGGTAACGAGCTGAGATTAGGAGCACAATCTTAAAGGGAGTGCTCCTAATCTCAGTTTGTTACCTGTATAAAAGACACCTGTCCACAGAAGCAATCAATCAATCAGATTCCAAACTCTCCACCATGGCCAAGACCAAAGAGCTCTTCAAGGATGTCAGGGACAAGATTGTAGACCTACACAAGGCTGGAATGGGCTACAAGACCATCGCCAAGCAGCTTGGTGAGAAGGTGACAACAGTTGGTGTGATTATTCGCCAATGGAAGAAACATAAAAGCACTGTCAATCTCCCTCGGCCTGGGGCTCCATGCAAGATCTCACTTCGTGGAGTTGCAATGATCATGAGAACAGTGAGGAATCAGCCCAGAACTACACGGGAGGATCTTGTCAATGATCTCAAGGCAGCTGGGACCATAGTCACCAAGAAAACAATTGGTAACACACTACGCCATGAAGGACTGAAATCCTGCAGCGCCCACAAGGTCCCCCTGCTCAAGAAAGCACATATACAGGCCCGTCTGAAGTTTGCCAATGAACATCTGAATGATTCAGTGGAGAACTGGGTGAAAGTGTTGTGGTCAGATGAGACCAAAATCGAGCTCTTTGGCATCAACTCAACTCGCCGTGTTTGGAGGAGGAGGAATACCGTCAAATCTTGGGTGAGAACCTCTTTCCCTCAGCCAGGGCATTGAAAATGGGTTGTGGATGGGTATTCCAGCATGACAATGACCCAAAACACACGGCCAAGGCAACAAAGGAGTGGCTCAAGAATAAGCACATTAAGGTCCTGGAATGGCCTAGCCAGTCTCCAGACCCTAATCCCATAGAAAATATGTGGAGGGAGCTGAAGGTTTGAGTTGCCAAACGTCAGCCTCGAAACGTTAATGACTTGGAGAATATCTGCAAAGAGGAGTGGGACAAAATCCCTCCTGAGATGTGCGCATACCTGGTCACCAACTACAAGAAATGTCTGACCTCTGTGATTGCCAACAAGGGTTTTGCCACCAAGTACTAAGTCATGTTTTGCAGAGGGGTCAAATACTTATTTCCCTCATTAAAATGCAAATACATTTATAACATTTTTGACATGCGTTTTTCTGGATTTTTTTGTTGTTATTCTGTCTCTCGCTGTTCAAATAAACCTACCATTAAAATTATAGACCGATCATGTCTTTGTCAGTGGGCAAACGTACAAAATCAGCAGGGGATCAAATACTTTTTTCCCTCACTGTATCAATCAATACAGTTCCATTATTGTATAAGTTGACTGTTTGATATGTGTTGCTCTGGTCAGCTTCTTCAAAAATACTGATCTGACAGCCTTGGCTGATGCCTCTCTTTTTTGAAAATGGAAATGGTTGCAAATAACCCTTTTCCATATGTGCCCTCATTTGGTATTAAATATTAAATTTGCTCTTGTTTTGCAACTGGTAAGATCTGCAAACAGGCATTCATGGTTCTGTCCCATCATCAAACCTTTGAAACTTTTCTTAGCTTTCTCCGTCTGGATGTCTGGTGGGTAAACAATTTCCATAGCAATGCTGGTGATGTTGGCTACAATGTTGCAATAGAAGCCTACCTTTTCCAAAACAGCGTTGTTTCTTGTATTATTGTCTCTAGTGTCTTTAGAGAACTGTTTTACCTTTATATCTTTTGTCTTCTGTCCTTCTTTTGTCTTTCAATTGTGCTGTTGACTAGCTTTTGTTTTGTAGCTAGCTAGCTAGCTTCTTTTAGGAGAGTCCCTAGCAACTGCTTAGCAACTGGTAAACAATCCAGCTAGCGAAGATAACTACAACATTTTATACAAATACAAATAGATATAAAAATATATACCTTTCTTTTATCTCTCTCTCGTTTTCTCTGTCTCTCTCTCTCTGTCTTGATCTCTCCCCACTCTCTTTCTCTCTCTCTCTTCCTGTCCTTCAGATTACCCAGTGATGATGTGCAGACAGTGTAGTTAGTTGCATTCCTCCTCCAGAAACTTGTGATCAAAGGTGTGTGAGAAGTGGTCTTGGCGTTGAGGGGAGCATTGGGATTCAGTACGGGGTACTAGCACCATGACTGCTGCTACTGTTTGTACTGAGCAAATGAGTCTGAGCTGTGAAGAGAAGAGAAGCCATACTCTCTCTCTCTCTCTCTCTCTCTCTCTCTCTCTCTCTCTCTCTCTCTCTCTCTCTCTCTGTCTGTCTGTCTGTCTGTCTGTCTGTCTGTCTCTCTGTCTCTCTGTATGTCTTTTTGTCTGTCTGTCTGTAAGACAATAAGAGCAGCCCATCTGTATTCTCGTTACAACACTCATCATATTATACTGAGATGTTGTATGTATGGGGGTTGGGTAGAGGGGAAGGATTGTTAAGCTCATTAGCTGTCTATATTTTTCTGTATACATGCCACTTTTTCAGTGTATTCTGTTTGGCTTGTCTCCAGATGCTCAATTCATCTCCAGTTCCTTTCATAGCGTACAGAGAAAAGAACCACTGCTCTATCTCTCTATCATTCTCCTCTAGGTCTGTTCCACCGTGCCATCATCCAGAGTGGCTCAGCCCTGTCCAGCTGGGCGGTCAACTACCAGCCCGTGAAGTACACCCGTCTGCTGTCTGAGAAGGTGGGCTGTAACGTTCTGGATACCCTGGACATGGTGGACTGTCTGAGGAAGAAGAGCGCCAGGGAGCTGGTGCAGCAGGACATCCAGCCAGCACGCTACCATGTAGCCTTCGGACCGGTTATAGATGGAGACGTCATACCTGATGATCCAGAGATCCTCATGGAGCAGGTGGGGGACCGCTGGGATGGTTTTGTTGCTTTGTTTGTTTGTTATTTGACTTTGTTTATTCGGTTTTTTACTTGAACAGATCAAGAGAAAAAACATACACACACAAACATCCCCATAATAGTAATTATGTAAAGTCAACTATATACATAACAACTGTAATCAAATTTAGGTCAAAGTCAGTTGTCACACAAAATAATGCATTTTCAACACATTTCGTTATTTCCACACAGGGAGAGTTCCTGAATTATGACATCATGCTGGGAGTCAACCAGGGGGAGGGGCTTCGCTTCGTGGACAACGTGGTCGACTCAGAGGACGGCATCTCCGGCAATGACTTTGACTTTTCCGTGTCGGACTTCGTTGACAGCCTCTACGGTTACCCAGAAGGCAAAGACACTCTGAGGGAGACCATCAAGTTCATGTACACGGACTGGGCAGACCGCGACAACCCCGAGACACGACGCAAGACGCTGGTCGCTCTGTTCACCGACCACCAGTGGGTGGAGCCGTCGGTGGTGACGGCGGACCTCCATGCCCGTTACGGCTCGCCAACGTACTTCTACGCCTTCTACCACCACTGCCAGAGTCTGATGAAGCCGGCCTGGTCGGACGCAGCCCACGGGGACGAGGTACCCTACGTGTTCGGGATCCCCATGATCGGACCCACAGACCTGTTCCCCTGTAACTTCTCCAAGAACGACATCATGCTCAGTGCTGTGGTGATGACCTACTGGACTAACTTCGCCAAGACTGGGTAAGGTTGCCCTGCTTTAGTACTTTCTATAAGAGGGGTATTAAAATCTTACCCTACAAGGTGCGGACTGCTTCTGGTTTTCTGTTCTACCTGATAATTAATTGTATCCACCTGGTGCCCCAGGTCTAAATCAGTCCCTAATTAGAGGGGAAGAATGTAAAAAGCAGTGGAACTGGTTTGAGGTCAGATTAGAATTATAGGGCTCAACAAGTTTCTGCCTTTGTTTAGTGTTATGCCTCACTGACTCTATCAGAGTCCTTAATATGACCATGATGTAGGAGGTGTCACTGACTCACTGACTCTATCAGAGCCTTTAATATTACCACCATGAAGTAATCAGTTGTAACAACAAAAATGTAATTTGACAATCCCCATTACCAGATAAATATTGATCTGGAGGAAGGATAGGTGGACGGGCTGTAATCATCCAATCTGCTTCCTGGTATTTACGAGTCTCTGCTCTCTGCTCTTTGCTCTACTCTCTACTCTCTACTCTCTACTCTCTGCTCTCTGCTCTCCTCTGCTCTCTGCTCTCTCCTCTGCTCTCTGCTCTCTCCTCTGCTCTCTGATCTCTGCTCTCTGCTCTCCTCTGCTCTCCTCTCTGCTCTCTGCTCTGCTCTCTCCTCTGCTCTCTGATCTCTACTCTGCTCTCTGCTCTCTCCTCTGCTCTCTGCTCTCCTCTCTGCTCTCTCCTCTGCTCTCTGATCTCTGCTCTCTGCTCTCTCCTCTGCTCTCCTCTCTGCTCTCTGCTCTGACCTCTCCTCTGCTCTCTCCTCTGCTCTCTGATCTCTACTCTGCGCTCTGCTCTCTGCTCTCCTCTCTGCTCTCCTCTCTGCTCTCTCCTCTGCTCTCTGCTCTCTCCTCTGCTCTCTCCTCTGCTCTCTCCTCTGCTCTCTGCTCTCTGCTCTCTCCTCTGCTCTCCTCTGCTCTCCTCTCTGCTCTCCTCTCTGCTATCTCATCTGCTCTCTGCTCTCCTCTCTGCTCTCTCCTATGCTCTCTGCTCTGCTCTCTGCTCTCTGCTCTCTCCTCTGCTCTCTGCTCTGTTCTCTGCTCTCTACTCTCTCCTCTGCTCTCTGCTCTCTCCTCTGCTCTCTGCTCTCTGCTCTCTGCTCTCTCCTCTGCTCTCTACTCTCTCCTCTGCTTTCTGCTCTCTGCTCTCTGCTCTCTGCTCTCTGCTCTCCTCTCTGCTCTCTCCTCTGCTCTCTCCTCTGCTCTGCTCTCTGCTCTCTGCTCTCTGCTCTCTGCTCTCTGCTCTCTCCTCTGCTCTCTCCTCTGCTCTCTGCTCTCTGCTCTCTACTCTCTGCTCTCTATTCTCTGCTCTCTGCTCTCTCCTCTGCTCTCTGATCTCTACTCTGCTCTCTGCTCTCTCCTCTGCTCTCTGCTCTCCTCTCTGCTCTCTCCTCTGCTCTCTGATCTCTGCTCTCTCCTCTGCTCTCCTCTCTGCTCTCTGCTCTCTCCTCTGCTCTCCTCTCTGCTCTCTGCTCTGCCCTCTCCTCTGCTCTCTCCTCTGCTCTCTGATCTCTACTCTGCTCTCTGCTCTCTCCTCTGCTCTCTGCTCTCCTCTCTGCTCTCCTCTCTGCTCTCTCCTCTGCTCTCTGCTCTCCCCTCTGCTCTCTCCTCTGCTCTCTCCTCTGCTCTCTGCTCTCTCCTCTGCTCTCCTCTGCTCTCCTCTCTGCTCTCTTCTCTGCTCTCTCATCTGCTCTCTGCTCTCCTCTCTGCTCTCTCCTCTGCTCTCTGCTCTGCTCTCTGCTCTCTCCTCTGCTCTCTGCTCTGTTCTCTGCTCTCTACTCTCTCCTCTGCTCTCTGCTCTCTCCTCTGCTCTCTGCTCTCTGCTCTCTCCTCTGCTCTCTGCTCTCTGCTCTCTCCTCTGCTCTCTGCTCTCTCCTCTGCTCTCTACTCTCTCCTCTGCTCTCTGCTCTCTGCTCTCTGCTCTCTGCTCTCCTCTCTGCTCTCTCCTCTGCTCTCTCCTCTGCTCTGCTCTCTGCTCTCTCCTCTGCTCTCTGCTCTCTGCTCTCTGCTCTCTACTCTCTGCTCTCTGCTCTCTGCTCTCTGCTCTGCTCTCTCCTCTGCTCTCTCCTCTGCTCTCTGCTCTCTGCTCTCTGCTCTCTGCTCTCTGCTCTCTGCTCTCCTCTCTGCTGTCTCCTCTGCTCTCTCCTCTGCTCTCTCCTCTGCTCTCTCCTCTCTGCTCTCTGCTCTCTGCTCTCTCCTCTGCTCTCTGCTCTCTGCTCTCTCCTCTGCTCTCTGCTCTCTCCTCTCTCCTCTAGTCTCTGCTCTCTGCTCTCTCCTCTGCTCTCTGCTCTCTCCTCTGCTCTCTGCTCTCTCCTCTGCTCTCTGCTCTCTCCTCTGCTCTCTGCTCTCTGCTCTCTCCTCTGCTCTCTGCTCTCTGCTCTCTCCTCTGCTCTCTGCTCTCTCCTCTGCTCTCTGCTCTCTCCTCTGCTCTCTGCTCTCTCCTCTGCTCTCTGCTCTCTGCTCTCTCCTCTGCTCTCTACTCTCTGCTCTCTCCTCTACTCTCTCCTCTCCTCTGCTCTCTCCTCTCTGCTCTCTGCTCTCTACTCTGCTCTCTGCTCTCTACAGTGATGTACTGAGCCGTCTTCACCACCCACTGGAGGGTGTGTGTGGGTGGGTGGGTGCTTGCGTGTGTTCATGCATGTGCCTGGGTGTGTGCGTCTGTGTCTGTGTGTGTGTGTGCGTGTGTGTGTGTGTGTGTGTGTGTGTGTGTGTGTGTGTGTGTGTGTGTGTGTGTGTGTGTGTGTGTGTGTGTGTGTGTGTGCGTGCGTGCGTTTCTTTGTGTGCGTGCATGTGTGTGTAAGGCATGGACCCGTGGTGCATGGTAATCTGTCTCTGTGAGGAGAGCGGGGTCTGAACTGACTAATAGTTATAGAACACTCCAGATGGACTTCTGCTGCTCTGCTGCTTCTCAAAGATCCTGCAAGGTCTCTGACTCACTGACGATCTGACTACACAGCTGTCACTGACTCTCTGACTACACAGCTGTCTCTGACTCTCTGACTACACAGCTGTCACTGACTCTCTGACTACACAGCTGTCTCTGACTCTCTGACTACACAGCTGTCACTGACCCTCTGACTACACAGCTGTCTCTGACCATCTGACTACACAGCTGTCACTGACTCTCTGACTACACCGCTGTCACTGACTCTGACTACACAGCTGTCACTGACTCTCTGACTACACAGCTGTCACTGACTCTCTGACTACACAGCTGTCTCTGACCCTCTGACTACACAGCTGTCACTGACCCTCTGACTACACAGCTGTCTCTGACCTTCTTCCTGGCCCTGTCTTTGGGTGTCAGTCTCTAAAGAGGATGCTGTAACATGTCTCTGTCTTTCTGGCCCTGTCTCTGGGTGTCAGTCTATAAAGAGGATGCTGTAACATGTCTCTGTCTTTCTGGCCCTGTCTCTGGGTGTCAGTCTATAAAGAAGATGCTGTAACATGTCTCTGTCTTTCTGGCCCTGTCTCTGGGTGTCAGTCTATAAAGAGGATGCTGTAACATGTCTCTGTCTTTCTGGCCCTGTCTCTGGGTGTCAGTCTATAAAGAAGATGCTGTAACATGTGTGACACCTTGTTAAGACACCCAGCATGCATGTCAACAGCCTGGATCACTCACGCCAAAGCCTTTCCTCCTCCCTCTCCCCTCCCTCCTCCCTCTCCCCTCCCTCCTCTCTCCCCCCTTCCCCCTCCCTCTCCCCTCCCTCCTCTCCCTTCCCTCCTCTCTCTCCCCTCCCTCCTCCCTCTCCCCTCCTCCCTCTCCCCTTTTTCCTCCCTCTCCCCTCCCTCTCCCCTCCCTCCTCTCTCTCCCCTCCCTCCTCCCTATCCCCTCCCTCCTCTCTCTCCCCTCCCTCCTCTCTCTCCCTCCCTCCTCCCTCTCCCCTCCCTCCTCTCCCTTCCCTCCTCTCTCTCCCCTCCCTCCTCCCTCTCCCCTCCTCCCTCTCCCCTCTCTCTCCCCTCCCTCTCCCCTCCATCCTCCCTCTCCCTTCCCTCCTCTCTCGCCCCTCCCTCTCCCCTCTCTCTCCCCTCCCTTCTCCCTCTCCCCTCACTCCTCTCTCTCCCCTCCCTCCTCTCTCTCCCTTCCCTCCTCTCCCTTCCCTCCTCTCTCTCCCCTCCCTCCTCCCTCTCCCCTCCTCCCTCTCCCCTCTCTCTCCCCTCCCTCTCCCCTCCATCCTCCCTCTCCCTTCCCTCCTCTCTCGCCCCTCCCTCTCCCCTCTCTCTCCCCTCCCTTCTCCCTCTCCCCTCACTCCTCTCTCTCCCCTCCCTCCTCTCTCTCCCTTCCCTCCTCTCTCTCCCCTCCCTCCACTCTCTCCCCTCCCTCTCCCCTCTCTCTCTCCCCTCCCTCCTCTCTCTCCCCTCCCTCCTCCCTCTCCCCTCCCTCCTCTCTCTCCCCTCCCTCTCCCCTCCCTCCTCTCTCTCCCCTCCCTCCTCTCTCGCCCTCCTCTCTCTCCCCTCCTCCTCTCTCTCCCTCCTCTCTCTCCCCTCCCTCCTCTCTCTCCCTCCTCCCTCTCCCCTCCCTCCATAGAGAGAGAGAGGGAGGGGGGAGAGAGGGGGAAGAGAGAGAGGAGGCTAACTGATAAATCTTCTTAGAGAGTGGTTTGTGAGGGGAGGGTTGTGTGTTATCCAGAGAGCCAGGGATGTAACTGAATCTCAGACACACCATGCTCTTCCTGTGATGTCTTTTATTCTGCTTCAACAATAATGTTTTTCTTTTTGAATGACTTGAATAAGTGACAGAGCATGTTGTCAAACCACCCTAACCCCCACCTCCCTAAAGAAACCCATAGCAGCCCATTTCCTATCTCCCCATACCCCACATAGCTATACAGACAATCACAAAAGGCCAAACATTATTAAATTACTATTATACATACATTACAACATCAAAGGTGTGTCTTCCTGTTTCCTGTGTTGTCTGTCTGGGTCTGGTGATTATTTCCTGCTTCCTGTGTTGTCTGTCTGGGGCTGGTGATTACTTCCTGCTTCCTGTGTTGTCTGTCTGGGGCTGGTGATTACTTCCTGCTTCCTGTGTTGTCTGTCTGTGGCTGGTGATTTCTTCCTGCTTCTACTGTGTCTGTGTGACATGCAGCTCACGCTGTGTATGTGTTTGTGTGTGTGACTGGCTAGGTAGTTAGAAATCACAACACTGTGGAGCATAGATTTCTCTCTCTCTCTCTATTGCTCTCTCTCTTTCTCTCTCTCAGGTCCCTCTTTCTAGTCTCCTAAGGGAACTCTGAGAACGTAGTGGAGGGAGGTGAATCAACTCTCCACTTAGGAAACCTAACTACATACTTGTTTAACATTCTTAAGGAATCTGAGAGAGATTAACTCTATAGTGCAGACATATGCTCTGGCTTAGTTTAACACATTAGCATTGATTGTTTTTTAGTCACAGTGGTAAATGGTGCACATTTACCCACGCCTCTATGAAGACATTTAAGGGATAGTTCAGTGATGTTACGTATTTTAATATTTGTTTTCTTACCTTGAAAGGAGACTAGAAACAAATGTCTTTAATATGTCAAATCGCTGAACTATCCCTTTAAAGGATCTGTGATTTCTACATGTTGTTGTTTTTTGTTGTTGTTTTTCTTTGGTAAAGGACCGACCTTCCTGGTGAGGTTAATGAAGTGATGTCACCAACCATTACTCTCAGAGCACCATTTGACCTCCACAACCAACCGCTTGACCTCTTCCACTGGCTTTCTGATAATTACAGCATCTATCCACCTCTCCCCTCTTCTCTCATCTCCCTCTCTTCCCTCGTCTCTCCTCTCATCTTCATATTTTCCTCTCCTCTCTGCCTCTCCTGTTATCCCATCTCCCCCCTCTCCCTTTGACTCCAATATCCTGATTGCATTAGAGAGACTCAGGAAGTGGAGTGTCTCGTTAAGGCAAGGGGGGGGGGGGGCATTGATTGGCTACTGTGGTGCAGGTGGAATGTTAATGAGAGAGAGAGAGAGAGAGAGAGAGAGAGGAGAGAGAGAGAGGGGGGGGGGGGAGAGAGAGAGAGAGAGAGAGGGGGAGAGAGAGAGAGAGAGAGAGAGAGCGAGAGAGAGAGAGGTCTGATGTCAAGACACATGTTAGCTGTCACTCAACTAATGCACCCAATCAATAGCCTCCATAATGAGGAGGGGGTGGTGACCTGCTGTGTCCTCCATCACCCCAGCACGCCCCAAAGTCACACTGCCTCGCCATCAATTAGCCCGTCAAACCCTGCCATTAGATATGATCCACACGCCAATCACAGTCCCTAGGTTCTCGAACGCACCCACATGCAAACACACTCACACACACAACCACACAACTACAAGCACTGTCTGTCTGTGAAGGGTAAAAGCTGCCTGATATTAAGATAGTGTGCCTGGAAAGGCACAGTAGGTCCTCCAGAGCACGCAGTGCCAAAAGCAAACAACAAGAAGAGACTATGAAAATATTGTGTTTCTTCTTGTCTGAACTTGAATTCCAATTAGGTGTGTTTGTCCTTTGTGTGTCTGCGTTCCAAATGGCACCCTATTCCCTCTATAGTGCACTACTTTTAACCAAAACCCTTTGGTCCTGGTCAAAAGTCGTGCACTACATTGGGAATAGGATCATGGAGGCAGAATAAGTCTAGAGCAGGAACTCAAAGGGGCCTTGTAGTGAAACTATTGTCTTTCTTCCTCAACTTCTCTGCCCCAGGCTTTCTGACCCTCTACCCTCCCTAAACCATTAAGCTGCAGCGTTTACAGTATATCTACACAGAGCACACTAAACAGCTTAGCTGCAGTGTTTACAGTATATCTACACAGAGCACACTAAACAGCTTAGCTGCAGTGTTTACAGTATATCTACACAGAGCACACTAATAAATGTAGCTGCAACGTTTACAGTATATCTACACAGAGCACACTACAGTATATCTACACAGAGCACACTAAACCATTTAGCTGCAGCGCTTACAGTATATCTACACAGAGCACACTAAACAGCTTAGCTGCAGTGTTTACAGTATATCTACACAGAGCACACTAAACCATTTAGCTGCAGTGTTTACAGTATATCTACACAGAGCACACTAATAAATGTAGCTGCAACGTTTACAGTATATCTACACAGAGCACACTAAACCGTTTACCTGCAGCGTTTACAATATATCTACACAGAACACACTAAACCGTTTACCTGCAGCGTTTACAGTATATCTACACAGAGCACACTAAACCATTTAGTTGCAGGGTTTACAGTATATCTACACAGAGCACACTAAACCATGTAGCTGCAGCATTGACAGTATATCTACACAGAACACACTAAACCATGTAGCTGCAGCATTGACAGTATATCTACACAGAGCACACTAAACCATTTAGCTGCAGGGTTTACAATATATCTACACAGAGCACACTAAACCATGTAGCTGCAGCGTTTACAGTATATCTATACAGAGCACACTAAACCATTTAGCTGCAGCGTTTACAGTATATCTACACAAAGCACACTAAAGTGTTTAGCTGCAGCGTTTACAGTATATCTACACAGAGCACACTAAACCGTTTAGCTGCAGCATTTACAGTATATCTACACAGAGCACACTAAACCATTTAGCTGCAGCATTTACAGTATATCTACACAGAGCACACTAAACCAATTAGCTGCAGCATTTACAGTATATCTACACAGAGCACACTAAACCGTTTAGCTGCAGCGTTTATAGTATATCTACACAGAGCACACTAAACCATTTAGCTGCTTCATTTACATTATATCTACACAGAGCACACTACATTATATATACACAGAGCACACTAAACCGTTTAGCTGCAGCGTTTACAGTATATCTACACAGAGCACACTAAAACCATTTAGCTGCAGCGTTTACAGTATATCTACACAGAGCACACTAAACCATTTAGCTGCAGCGTTTACAGTATATCTATACAGAGCACACTAAACCATTTAG